>NC_137925.1:27581135-27671135 GCF_963457725.1 Sprattus sprattus | reverse complement strand
TGATTATTATATTATTATGTAAGCAATTTGCCTATATGTGCATGACAGCTGCATTTTGAATGCCAGCAGGGAGCCTATTTCAATTACATTTCACATGCTTCAGTTCTCAGCGCGACACAAGGATGTTGCTTATAATACAGCAACAAAATAAATAAAATAGATAAATAAAATAAAAAGATTAGACAGAAACAATGTTCAAATAACTTGCATGCTTTATCAAGCTTGTGGCACACGCATACAACATGAAGCGAAAGGCACAACTGAAAAAAATAACAGCAACAAATCATGCTGCTAAATTAACAAAACTCTCATAAAATGTTGTCTTATAAACAGAAATGATTTCAGGCTGCAACTTGAAACATGGAGGCTGGTTCCAAAACAGTAGAAACCACAAAGCACAGATGTATTGAGCTTTCTGCACCACAGTGCCATCTGGATCTGGTGGGGCAGTGCCCCATGCGCCCCTAATGTCGAAACGCCAATGCATACCGATTCTCTTTTCCTAACGAACAGCTTTTAGCTCTAAGGTTTAAGACACATTAAACGTTGAGCTAACCAATGTTACTATGTTGATGTGTTACTATGGTGACATCAACATTGAGCCAACCAAATGTATTGTAGAGCTCGTAGCGAGAGCAATGTGTGCTTTGATCGTCCTCAGCCTAAACCTGTGTGACTCTCATTTCGTTTTTCATATGAACATAAAATAAAGGATTAACAACATTGCCTACATGCCTTGGTTTGATATTTTCACCTGTATACAGTCATCTTAAGAAGCTATACAACACAAAAAAACTGATCACCTACACCTTGTGTGTGTGTGTGTGTGTGTGTGTGTGTGTGTGTGTGTGTGTGTCGGTGTGTGTGTGTGTGTGTGTCTCGGTGTGTTAGCTAGTGCTGAGTCGGTGGGGGCATTGGTAGAACATGTATTAAAGGCAGGGCAAAGTTCTGTAACAAGGTAGCAAAATCATTTAAATAGTGTATAGGTATATAATTCAAGTAACAAACGTATATATAGGGTGTAGGTATACCATATCCTATAACAGTTCTTTTGGGAAGAGTTTACCAGGCTAGCAAACAGCCTCTAGCTAAATGCCTTTCACGTGAATAACGTGTGTGTGTGTGTGTGTGTGTGTGTGTGTGGGTGTGTTCAGCCTCTAGGTAAATGCCTTTCAATGGAATAAGGTCCTCCTGAATCTGGAACAACAGAGGAGTGTGGATTTTCTCCATTTTCAGGAGTTTTAGAGAAGTACATAAGAAAGTATAATATCACTAGCCAGATTAGCTCATATCTGTTTGTCTATTCTATATGTGGAAGCAACTATAAGCCCTTTGCTTTGAAATGATGAAGATAACCGGCTGGACATTCTGATTGCCATCATGTATGTTAATGCTCTGAGGAAAAATAATATTCTCTGGGAGTTTCCTCTTTGATCTGTGAAGTAGAATTTCAATGAAATTCGGTGAGTGTATTACAATTATTTTAATAAAGAATGACAAGTATTTTGAAGGTCAAGCAGACAAAATTGTGTTGAGATTCAGAATGTGAACACAAAGTGGATTGTAGCTGAATATCTCAGTGAACACTCTGTTTTTGAAATCTTAAATATGAAACTTGAGGAATGCAACAGATTCTTAAAGGTTTTTTAATTTTTTAATAAACTTTTTTTTGTCAGCAAAGAAACTGTCTAGCCAAGGTTCAATGTTAAACCCTAGGAGGTTCTCCATTGTACTATATCAAAGCATATTACTGTAGTTGGACTATAGAGGGTATGCATGCTCGTCACTTTCCCACTGGAGTACAGTTGGGCTGAGTGGCATGGCTGCCTTTAATAAGGGAAACTGTGAAACTAGGACAAAACAAACGAGTATGTGCTTAAATTAAAGGCAACTTGACTCATCGATGATCCTTACAGTTTACCAAATAACCAAAGGTTCTTGCAGTCTGATTTTGATGGGAAATGAGAATCAATTGGAGGGAAAGGAAGAGAGGAAGATGGAAGCAGACAGAGCGGATCATCTGATAGTCTTCAGAAGTCCTGAGACAATTGTGTGGATTATATTGCCTCATTGGAATCTTTCTCCTTATACACCTGTGTTGAAATATAAGTACCAGAGTTTTGCTGACTCAACATTTAGATGTGTTACTATGGTGATGTTTTACTATGGTGATGTGTTACTATGGTAATGTGTTACTATGGTGACATCAATTTTGTGTCCTTCCTTTCCCTGTGTGAGTTTAGCTGGGATTCCTTGCCTTACCCTCTGGAATATTGTTTTGTTGTGGGATGATAACTGAGACCTTGAGGGCAACCTAAAACTCCACCATTAGCGGTGACAGGACTCCTAAAGACGCTTCACCTCCACTCTCTTTTACTTACATTTCTATCCCACATCATTCCAAAGAATGTGTGTTTCCTAGAACCACAGACGTAATTGTGTGATGACTCGGACGAGTTGTTACAGTTCCATTAGAGTTGTTTTGTATTTGCGCATGATTTCGAGCTGAGCTGAGAAGGAAAGACTCTCTGCCTCTCAGTGGGTGTGACCGCAATGACGTCATGTGCATACCCTCTTCACAGGGTGCAATTGTTGGGGGGGATGGGGGGGGGATTAAACCCCCCTCTGGTTAAAAAAAAAAAATGCATGTGTTTATTATATTTTAGTTTGAATTAAATGTTCAACTGTTCAAAATGTAACCCTAATAGGGCCTACCGTTAACTTGAAAAGAATTAGGCCTACTTATTGCTTGTTTTTTCATGATTAAAAAAAAAAAAACATCCCCCCCTCTGCATTTTCTGAAAATCGCACCCTGCCTCTACATACAGCTTCACTCTGCTTAGTTGCAGTCAGCTTACAGCAATGCAGACAAGAATGTTGGTGTCAAGTTAACATCCTTTCAGTAGGTGGTGGAAAGTAAACCATTCAGAATCAAACATTCTGCACTAAAATACTGGACATATTTTCACATTACAAATATTTTCACATTCACCGCCGCAAATGTGACCTGAATCCTATAAAAGCCATTGTCTTATCACCTCTTTAAGGATGGTTCGCAGACAACTACAATCTGATGACAGTCCCAGTTTGAAAAACACAACATAAAATCTGATGGAACAAATGAGCATTTTGTTTAGAGATTGGCGAGCTAGAGGTCCTTAGATAAATCTTCACAGGAAAGGGTTCAGTTTTGAGCCTTCCGTTTGGCCTTCCTCGTTTTCCCAAAGATCCAGTGGTACCGCTGAGCACTTTTTTCAGCCTCCTTTGCTGCTGTGATCTCCTCTGGCACCTTCGGGTCCTCCGTGTCGTCCATGTCCTCAGGGTCTTCAGGGTCTTCAGGGTCCTCAGAGTCATCCATATCCTGTGGGTCATCTTCTATATCCTGGGTCCAGTCCTCCACTTCTGGTTGGATGTAAGACGGTAACATCACCACCTCCTCAGCGAAGCGAACACGCCGCGGAGTGTCATCCAATCTCCGCTGGAACAAAAGTGGAAGAGGGTAAAAATAAATAATTTACATTTTAGTCATTTTAATTATTGTGATAATATAAAATATTGAATTATTAATAGCTCATTTTACTAAGTATATAAAGCACAATGAATCACACAGCTACTTCTGACTGGACTCTCACCTTTTTCGTCACGATTTCTAAGGATGCTGAGGAGTCAGAGGAGATGGAGCGCTGTGTGATGAGCTGGGATGGAGGGGGAGGAGGAGGGAAGGGAGGAGGAGAAGGCTGAACTTTCTGGTGAAAAACAGGCTTCGAGGGAACACCATCATCATCGTCTTCATCTATAAACGTTTCTCTCTCCTCAGAATGCTGTGTTCTTCTATTCCTCTTGTGTCCAGAGCTATCCACATCATCTCCAGTCTGAGGGACAGATGTTGAACTATGACTCACATTCAAATACATCAACATGTATAAACAACTTGTTTACACAAGTAAACAACACATAGAGAACATTTCAGGTTAAAAAAAAAAACTTCATAAGCACTTATTTCAGTTTTAGAATTGCTATGGCATAAAAAGTCTAATAACATTGTAATATTGACAGTTATCCTGTGCTTACCTTTAGAAAGGAAAGGTCCAGAAGAGGAATGAACTGTGGAGCATCTCCTTGACCGGGACTAGAACTGATGGTGGGTGTGGTAGACTGGCAAGAGGTAATATCTCCTGTCTCAGACTGGTCACCTGTCTGTGTTTGGTAAGGGTGTATCTCACTTGTGCTGGTTTGGTTGAAATCTGGGGTGGTAATCTCTGTTTGGTAAGGGTTTGTGTCTCTTGTGCTCGCTTGGTTGAGATCAGGGGTGGTAATCTCTGTTTGGTAAGGGTTTGTGTCACTAGCTTGATTGAGATCTGGCATGGTAATCTCTGTTTGGTAAGGGTTCATGTCACTTGCGCTGTTTTGGTTGATATCTGGGTTGGTAATCTCTGATTGGTAAGGGTTCATGTCACCTGTGTTGGTTTGGTTGAAACTTGGGGTGGTAATCTCTGATTGGTAAACGTTCATGTCACCTGTGCTGATTTGGTTGAGATCTGGCTCAGTCCTGTGTATTTGTTGATCCTCGTCACCAGCATTTGACTGTGATCCAAACTCAGATTGATCAAGGTGGACATCATCCATGTGTGTTTCTCGATCATCGATATCACATGTGATTGAGTCTGATCCAGTCGGGAAACATTGATCAGGTTGATCCCCTATGTTAGATTGGTCAGTGTTGTTTGTGTTAGTCAGTGATTCATCTGAGTTGAGTTCAGGAGGGCTGGCCTGGTCAGAGTTCACCTGCAATGTCCAAGACTGGTTATGGCTGACCGGTGCTGAACTGGTCAGTGACTGGTTATGGCTGACCGGTCCTGAACCAATCATTGACTGGTTATGGCTGACCTGTCCTAAACTGGCCAGGGTTGGTGACTGGTTATAGCTGACCGGTCCAGAACTGGCCAGTTGATTGAAACTGTGTTTGCTGCTCTCAGAGTACAGAGGTTGGTCAACAATAGGAGCTGCATCAGTAGTGTCTACAAGCATCATTTCAGTGTCTCCATTCAGCTTCTTCTCTGGCTGACTGCTGGCATCTTGCGACAGGATGTTGTCACACTGCTTCGCTGCAGCAAGGTCAGAGCTATGATCTTGTGACAGGATGTTGTCACACTGCTTCGCTGGAGCAAGGTAAGTGCTATGATCATGTGACAGGATGTTGTCACACTGCTTCGCTGGAGCAAGGTAAGTGCTGTTGTCATTTGTATTCTCTGGGACCTCATGGGGACTGTCGCTCAAGGCCAAAAACTTGCTCCATTCGGGTCCGGTTAAAATCTCCTCCATAAGACTACCAGTGCTAAAACCCATATCGAAAGCACTGAGGGAGATACTGAAGGGAGCAAACAAATAAACAAAACAAAAACAGAAAAATATTGTATGTCAATATCATATCAACCCAGTAAATGATAACATAGTGTTGCATAATAAAGAGGACTTTAAGCAAAATAGCCGACCCATAAGACAAGAAAATCTAAAAGGGGACCTACTTATTATTATATAATATTATTATATTATCTCCTAGTTTTTCCTAGACAAAAATGAGATTATCTGTTTCTCAGATTTCTATATGGATTGAATTTCTCCTTAAGGAGAGATCTCAACAGGGTCTCAAATCATGCTCTATGCTTTCTAAATGTTTAGACATCTCAATATTACCTCTTCTATTTCTCAAGACAACCATGTTGTTAAAGGATGAGGCACAAAAAATAACATTAAAATGCATTAAAATAACCTATGACAAGAAGACTGTTGTTGAGAAGTGTAGCTTTTTTTGTCAATCATTGTACATGTCTAAAGAATTAATGAAATACCTGTACATAATTAAGACACCCATGCACTCAAACAACTTTCTGGCTACATTCCAGAGAACTGAAAGTCTCTGATTTATGTGAGGTGATCTGTGGAATGATACCAATGCTAATTATGCTAGCCTTGCATGTGCACACATTCCTCTTCACACGTGATGTCAAATGTCATGAGCTAGGAAAGATTTACCTGTCGTAACCTTGGGGACAGCGGGTGAATTCCCTCTCAGCCTCTCTGATTGTGATTGGTGGAGGTAGAACCACATTTTCTTTCACCTCACTGGACACTTTAGAAGACACCCGTTCATCTGTGTTATGCTGCAATTATGTTCAAGAAAGTTATACCGTGTCATAATTTAGTTTTGATACCATCTGTATTAGCCATTTTTCAAAATGAACATTGAAAATAAGTTTTTAACTTTTATGCAGTTAAATTATTTGACAGAAATCCTGATTTACTATACACCACCATATGCTGATTTGAATAAGAATAAACAAAACTTACCTGATATTCTTTCCCTCCATTCTGACTTTTTTTCTTCTCCACACTTGAACGTCTGTCTTTCCATTTGTCTTTGATCTTCTGGGTGAACTTCCTAGTTTTAGTTTCAGACCATTTTCTCTTGTTTTTCCTCTCATTATTTGACGTTTTCGATGTGACGACTTGATCAACATCCTGACTGTCTTGACTCTTTCTGTGGCTGTCTATGGAGGATGCATAGTCTTCAGTAGTTATAGTATCCCATCCTGTGAAGCCAGTGGATCCTGGAGTCAGCTGAGTTGAGAGCTCCTCACCCCTCATGCTATCAGTTCCCTGAGCGTCTGCCTTCTTCTGTGTCTGCATTTCAGAAAACTTTGGGCCTTCATCTGTCCCGCCTGTTGGAGATGTGTGGTTTTCATGGTTCAGAGGTGGCTTGAGGTGACTATCTACCTCGTCAACAGGACTATGTTTTCTCTCAGACGACTGATCGCTTATCAGAGCAAATCTCAGCTGTTTCCTTTCATACCTGGGAACCTCCTCCACAGTGTCTGAAAACGAGAGACTGTCTTTCTGCCCCGTGGATCCTCTCTGAAATAGCAAATGCTTAGTCGATCCTTTTTTTAAGGGGGTGAACCCTGGCCATTTCGTGCGAGGTGACCACGGATTGTCACCTACAGTACTAGTCTGTCTTTCTCCACTCTCACACATGCCATTCTCCACCTCCTCTTGTAGGGTCTGCGTGAGGTCTTCAGATGTTGTGCTAGCCTGCTCTGACCTTTGCTCCTGAAGATGAAGCCTCTTAAGCATGGACTGCACCAGAGCCTCTGTGTCTGACACGCAGCTGAGCTGAGCCATTCACACGCACGGCCACTACCACACCTACATACCCCAAATCAGAAGAGCACACACATACACACGGCTAAGCTGCAGTTAGCAAACAAAAAAACAGAGCTTATTCGTACAAAGGAATGAGGAGTTTACAACAGGAGATCATAGAACTATCCAAGGCGTGTTCTATTCAGTTCCACAAAGCCTAAGGAATTCTGTCAGCAGCCCAGTGTTCTAGTTCCTTTGATGTGGTTCATCTCTTTTGCTTGTTCCAAGTTCCGTGACGCGTATTTGCAATCAGTCGTTCATCATAAAACGTCCCATTCAAATGAACTTCCAGTCATTTTGAACCTGCTCTTTTACTCTCCTGAGAGAAGTGTGTGTGTAATGTCATGGTGCCTCATTCCTTACGCTGAGAAAAGTGTGTGTGTGTAATGTCACGGTACCTCATTCCTTACGCTGAGAGGTGTGTGTGTGTTATGTTCATTGTGCTTCATTCCTTACACATTCAGGTTTGTCAGTTTCGCTGTTTCTCCTCCCTCCCCCTTTCTCTCTAATCTTATCTCTGTCTCATCACACATGTTTCAATGGTGCAACAGTAAGCATTTCCTTTAAGTCAAAAAGTGAAAAGCCACAATGTCAATGTAAGTAGCATTTTCAACAAGAAATGACAAGCGTAAACCCGCTCTTTAGACTAACTGACATTTTGTGAAAATTAGTTCAACTGTCAGACACTGTCCTTGTGTTTGACAAAAGTTAATTTAAAGATGTACATTTATAAATGTGTGTTCTGGGCATATACTTTTTAGATAACTTTTGCACTTTCTAAAAATGCTAATAATCTACTACATACCTCCATATCAACTCTCTATCCTTTAGAAGCTTTCCTTAGATAGATGTTTATGTTCTATATATGTATTATTCTCTATATAGGCCTATACAGATTTGTATTTCCTTTCTTGCTCTAATTACATATCAATTTTATCGGCATCTGTCATTGCATGCAATTTGTGCGTGTGTCACTGTTCTGAGATTTCCTCATTTCTGTTTATCATAAGATGCTGGAGAGGAAAATACTTGGGTGGAGATGTGATTGATCAAGACCAACCGGAAAGACCAGTGAGGCCACATGACTTCTTCCCATTTATCCTTCCAGGTGACATTGACTCTCTCTCTCTTCAGTCTGTCTCTCTTCAAACATGTGGGCCAAGCACGTACAGGATACAAGAGGCACTTCAAGGGGACACACATTAATCAGATACAGGTTAATGATGGTGATCCTCCCCTTTAGAGGTAGAGAAAATAGTTTCAAAACATAAAGCTAGACATCAGATGGCCGATTTGAAGACATAAACACAATGTTCCTGCACCATTGCCCCGTCAAGAATAATGAAACCGAGAAACAAGATGGAATAAATCTACTAGGTTACTGTTATTTTCATCAGCCTTATGATTACATATGTTCTAATGTGTGCAAGCACTTCTACTTTTACTTTAACAAAAAAAAAAACATACACGGTTCCTTTAAGATTCTTCAACTCTGCTAGTTTTTAAAATGACGTAGCAGGCAGTGGTCACTCCCGCGCTGAAGCCATGCCTGTAGATAGGTTCCCGGCTGCTGCTTACGCGCGCTACATGGCGGCAAGGAAGTAAACATTACCCGCACTGGCCATGGACAAGTTTGAGTCGGAAAAGACATTCGTTTAGTTAGAAACACAATGTTAATGGCTGCCCTTAGTGATGCATTCTTCAAATAAGAGACCGTATAGCGTATAAATCAAGGGAGGTGTTAGAAGCATACAGTTTTATGTATACGTTTTATCACTGCAAACTCATGCTGAAGTTAGGCGTCGCAAACGTGTGGATGCTTTAGATCGCCACAGTGTTGACTATATGCCTGGTTATACTTTGAAAAAAACTGAGTTCTTATAGAGCATCCAGAAAGCGCTACTTGGAGGTCAGTATTAAGTAGCCTATTTGTGCAAAATCGCTGGCTGTCCAAAAGTGTGAAGAAACAGCAGTATGGATTACGTAGCAAGTGGCAGCAACGTGAAAGGTAAACAGTTTAACGTAAAGCCTAAACAGTTTTAGATTATTTAATTTATTTACCTTTCCTAATTATACTAGCAGAAAGCTTACCTATGTATGCATTGTGTGTGCAGTGTTGGCCAAGGCAATCCACTCATTGTCCAGAATTGGAGAGGAGTTGTACTTTGAATCGCAGGAAGATGGAGTAAGTCTTCATTAATCTTGATAAAAATAGATTATATTCTTTGAAATGTATTACATTATCCATGCTTTATTTTGATTTTCTTTAGCTGGCTTTGCGCACAGTAAACTCCTCCCGGTCGGCATTTGCCTGCTTCCACCTATGTCCACTATTCTTCCAACGGTTCCACACACCCCAAGGCGACAGTTTCCGCTGTAAGATGCCAATAAAGGTAATCAATCGATTTGTTTATTTGATCAAGAGCGACCTTGTACATTCATGAACATTAAAATGTAAATGCACCCAATTATAGCCAAAAGGCTAATTTTTATTGGCAGTCGCCCTGTCAGAGTGAAAAAGGCTATACAACCTTAAAAAAAAGGCATTAACGTATATAAGTATTATATGCAGGGTGCGATTTGTCCAAAAACCAGAGGGGGGGATGTTTTTTTTTTTTTTAATCATGAAAAAAAAAACAAGCAATACATAGGCCTAATTCTCTTTATGCATCATATATGTCTATGATATGATAATCGCTGCTAGACGCTCAATTCTTGTGCTCCCTCTCATTCACGTTGAAATACTGAAACCGAAATTGAAACTGAAACGCAACTGTTTTGGACAGAACTCGCTAATTCAGTGAACAAATAGGCTATTTTCATATTCATTGTACAGTAAGGAAAGCCAGCGAGTTCTGAGAATGCCGACAGTTCGGGTAAGGTGAACGTTAGTGTCAGCGATGTAAGCAAGTGTAAGAAAACGCTGTCACAACCTGTCTGTTTTTCTTTGTTTTTTTAATAATTGAGGGTTATCCCCCCCATGTATGAAATTCATCCAGCTGAGGTGGGGATGTAGAAACCAGAGGGGGGGTAAATCCCCCCCATCCCCCCCGGCAAATCGCACCCTGATTATATGTTTGACGCGTATTATGGATGAGCGGATAAGCGTATGTGCTCTGTGCTGCTCTGACTCACAACTTAAGATAACGTTGTGACTGTTCCTCCGGTGCACTTTGTGCTTTCCTTCCTCTTTCCACAGTTTTTCTGTGACAAATATTTGTAGTTAATATTGTCATCTGTCTCGTATCTTTCCCCTTCTCTCTGATAGAGTGTCCAGGCAGTGTTTAAGTCCCTCTCGTCTCTAGAAAAGACGGTTGAGAAATGCCGAATTGAGTGGAAACCTGAACAGTCTCAACTGACATTCACCCTTCACTGCAAAAATGGTAAAGCGTGAAAACTTCGACCTGGGTTAAGAGTCATCCTGAGTGTGTTTGACTATGTCTTTGTTTTCATTTGATTAGGTTTTAAAATGATCAGTGGTTTTGGGCCTGTCCCCTGTAAAATGTTTGTATCTTATGTTGAATGTAATTAAAAAAAAGGAATTTGCAATGGAATAATGCAATTATTTTAAATTAGTTTTTTTGAAGAGTGCCCTAGTCTGACCTTTTTCTTGTAAGCTATAATATTTTTTTTTACCAAAGAGCACCTTAAGAAATGTACTCCATTAGAAGAACGCAGTAGCCTTCCATCCTATCCTTCTGATTTTTAACAAGTGCTCTGTTCTAGGTTTGCTGAAGACACACAACCTGTCCTTCCAGGACTGTGAGAGTTTGCAGGCTGTGTTTGACAAAGAGCAGTCTCCCAACGTGCTACGAGCTCAGCCAAGGTTTGACCGTTTTATCCATCTACTCACATACTGTATATTCCAGTGGTTCTCAACCGGGGGTACGCGTACCCCTGAGGGTGCGTGAAGGTAGTCCAGGGGGTACGTGAGATTTTTTAAAGATATATTTAAAATTAGCCATTCAATTAGCCATTCAAAAATCCTTTAAAAATAGTTATTATACGGCTCTTCAGAATGTTCCAAAAGTTCTGTTGATTTGTATGGGCCATATGTGGGTTAAATGTTTACGTTCACAGCTTTGTAATTTCTTGATATTCACTGCTGCGAAAAGTTTATGACCGCTGCCATTGGCAACAGGTGTTTTGCTTCTAATGCACATCTTTCATTCATTCCACAATTATTATCATTCCGCAATTAGTGACGTAATGGAAGGTCATTGAAACTTGAAGTCAGAAGGTGGACTGGGTTGGTACGCGTTTGTGTGAAAAACTATTTTTTTCTTCACGAAATGGCAAAAAGAGGTATTCTGGAGGAATGTCTTCTATAGTTTTGGCAAGTAACTGTATAATAAGTGCAATTTTTTTTCGCAAAAACATGGGAGCTGAACACACACAACTACTGCTGCACACAGAAGTGCGTTGGCTCTCTCGAGGGAGAATACTCAAACGGCTGTTGGAATTACGATCTGAAGTACACACCTTTATGATTAAGCACAGATCTCCCCATGCCACACAGTTGCAAATATGAGCTATCTGGCAGATAGTCAGCAAACTGAACAAACTGAATATATCTGCAGGGAAAGGACACCAGCATTTTAAAACTGTATGACAAGGTGGGAGGCTTCCTGAAGAAAGCAGAGCTGTGGAGAAGAGCCTCTGCACACCTGCTTTCCTCAGATGGATGAATTTCTCTCTAGTGAGGATGTGGACAGAGCTCCCGTCAGGTTGGACATCGTGGGACATTGGACCAATTCGATTAAAAAAATTAAATTTTCAATTTCCTACTTTCCTGATATGGAGGATAAATCTACACAGCTGGATTGGGTGAAAACACCATTTCTCTTGTCCGAAGCATGGAAGCAAGCTACCTGTCACTAATCTGGAAACACTCCAGGAAGTGTCATCTGACCTCCAGATGAAGTTTGCCACATCCACACTCACACAGGAGCACCCTGACCTGGGAGAGAGCGCTTTGGAGCAGCTACTACCCTTTGCCTCCACATATTTATATGAGGCCTCCTTCTCCACAATGACTGTGATCAAAACAAAGCAGAGAAACAGACTGTGAGAAAAGCTTGATCACAGCAGTTGCCTCCCTGCCACCAAGACTGACAAAGATTTTCAGTGAAGCACAAGCACAAGTTTCTTACTAACATGTAATTGCAAATGCACTCAGTTCAATGTAACAATGTTCAATCTTCAGTGTTGACAGTTAAATAAATCAGACAATGATGGCATAGCACTGTGTATTACATACTTTTTTCAATCGAAAATGATTTGTGCTGGTTAGGGGGTACTTGCCTAAAAAAATATTTCACAGGGGGTACATCACTGAAAAAAAGTTGAGAACCACTGGTATATTCAACCCATTCCCAATCACATTTTCCCCTTTTTCTCTCAATCTTCTTATTTGTCTTTCTACCTCTGCCTTTACCTAATTTCGCTCCCCCGTCACTCTGTTAGATTGCTTGTGGACACAGTACTCCATTTCCCCCCCTCTCTGGAGGAAGTGACCCTATCTGTGAGTAGTGATCGCATGTGGCTGAAGAATCATGTGGAGGATGAGTCTGGTATGTGCTCTATGATCCTTCTGTAGCCCTATGGGAAATTTTGTTGGATCATGCAGTTATTATATTTTTATCGTTGTTTATTATAATGTTTAAAATGTGCATCTAATGTTTTCATGTTTAAGATTGTATTTTGTTAAAATGTTTAAGAGACCAATGGGAAGTCGGGGTGAGAGGTCAAGGGAGAGGGGAAAAGAACGAGTGTTGGGAGAGTGAAGGGGAGTTGGGAACGGAGCTTTAAGAGTGAGATGATAAAGAAGACTGTGAGGGGATATGGAATAGAGTTAATTGAGGAACGGCTAGTCAAAGCTTGTATAGGGTTTGTGTAGGATTATTGTAGTATTAAGTGTATGTTATAAGCTCAACAAGCACACGACCGTCAGAGAAGCATTGATTGCAAGAAGACAACACGCATTTAATGTCTTCCTCCTTGTCTTGCCTTAGACCAGTCAAAAGCCATGATGACAGAGCTGTACTTGAGCTCGGAGGAGTTTGATGACTTTGTTGTCACCTTGGAAACCAGCATCACCTTCTGCCTTAAAGAACTTAGGGTGAGGCTCGTGTCAGAGATCAATAAACAAATACACTTATAAACATATGCACAATGCTATTTCCTTGTGTTGAGAACCTAAATGGTGTTTGCATAGAAACCGAGGTTAAATTGCAGTGTTGAAGTGTGGTGTACATCTCAAGCACTGCAGTTCGCCTGAATGTTTTTTCATATCTTACTGTTTAGATAATCTGTCTCATTGTGCTCCATACGGAAGGGTGATGAGCACTTACTTCATGTTGTGCAGTTCAGGGCATACTTCAAGTCTACAATATCCCAGAAAACTTTTGAGTACAAATTGCACCTTGCATACGGCCTGGGTGATGGCATTATTTGGCTCAACGCTATTTTGCCTACGTTAGTTGAACACGCACGCACACACACACACACACACACACACACACACACACACACACACACACACACACACACACACACACACACACACACACACACACACACACACACACACACACACACACACTTAAATTCCGTTTGTTAGTGCATGACTGCTCACTGGCTGTGAGAGTACAACTGTGACTGAGGTGATCAGATTGGAAGTCAACAACCTCATTCAGATGATAACCTGTGTGAGAACACTGAAGCAGTGTGGTGCTTTAACACTAGAGCCAGAGAAATAGAGTCATGCTTTAACCCCACCTGCTAGAGAAAGAGAAAAAGACATGCTTGATATGTTCTCGGCATACTTCATTCTTCATGCATCAAAATTCTAAAATGACCTGTACTTCTTATGTTTTCAGGGGTTACTGGTTTTTGCAGAATCAACTGGTCTCCCAATATCAATATATTTTGATGAGCCAGGAAGGTTAGTGCTAAATATATACTACATGGCATGATGCTTGTATTGTGTATATTCAGAACTATGTGTGATTAATTGTGTGTGTATGTGTGTGTGTGTGTGTGTGTGTGTGTGTGTGTGTGTGTGTGCGCGCATTTGTGTTTAGGCCAGTGGTCTTCTGTGTGTCAGACAGTGTCCTGGAGGCCAACTTTGTTCTAGCTAGTCTTTCAGAGGATTCCCATCACAAAAACAACACAAAATGGTATGTGAAACCAGTTTAACCATGACAATTTACCACAGAAACACATAACTGTCCGTTTGAACATTTTGCTCCCCCCTTCACTCTCTTTGTCCAGTGCCCCAACTGCACCCCCTCCAGATGACTTCATGTGCGACGACATGGACTCCTACCTCATTGCTATGGAAACGAGTGAAATTGCTGGACCCTCCACCCAGATCAACCAACCGCCAGGCTCCACCCACGCCCCAACTACCCCCAATCACAGACCGCTTTTGGACCACGAACAGGAAGAGGAACAGGAAGAGGAGGAGGATGATTTAGAGCGGCCACCTAATAAAAAAGTATGACGCACCGTGATGTACAAATGTTGTTACGTTTGTAAGCCCAAATTTGTTTTATGTGACTTTTATTCATCTGTCTGTTTCTTGTTTCTCCCTCTCTTCCTCTCAGTTCCGATCACTCTTCTTTGGATCAGTCCTGCCCACACCCTCCCAGGCGTCCAACCAGACTCTGCAAGGCCAAGATGTTCTAGCCAGTGACAGTGAAGACGAGGGATCTCCATGACAACAGTACTCCAAGCTCAGACTATATATATATATATATAAAAAACTGTGAGAAAACTGTCTATTACAGTCAGTTACAAAGACTGATTCACATATACTCACACCAAGCCAAGCACATTTTAATAATGATCAATGTCAGTGTAATTTCAGTTGCATATAAGAAAAAAAACAGGTGGCCATTCAAATCACTGTACAGATTGATTAAAATGTTTTATTTTCGGTTCTCTGTGTCCTTGTGATTTAAATATTCAATGTGTAAAGTCAGTATGCCTCTCCCTTTGTCACTCAAAAGTAGCTCTCAGCCAAGAAGAGAGCTACTGCTAACTAGCTCTGCTAACTGAGGTAGCTTCTCATAACTAGCTCTGCTAATTGCTAACTGAGGGAGCTTCTGCTAACTACAGTTTGGGAGTCACTTCTTCTGAGCGTACCGTCTCTGGTCCTGAAGGTGCTGCTCGGCAGCTGAAAACTCTTCCCTCGTGTCTGGGGCTTCTTGCGCTCTCTGCCCTGTTCTTTCTCCATCTCTTTCTCTCTTTTTTTCCTCAATTTCTCTTCCTCTTTCTCTTTCCTCTCCCTCTCTCTTCGCCGCTTCCTCCGTTCCTTGGAACTCAGTTTTTCCTCCTCTGCGTCCTCGCTGAAATCCTGGATGAGGATCTTGGGGATGGCCATTTTGGGTGTTCCTCTGAGTCTCTGGAAGAGGCCCATACGTTTAGGGCTATCGGTCTGCCTCCCCATGTCTGCGGTGTTCAAAGTTTGTGCTCTCGATGGGGAATAGGCATGTTGTGGATCTTGTGTGAAGCCTTGTGAGGAACTTCTTGAATGAGAGGCAGGAGAGTGTGTGGGAGACGGATTGGGAGTGGGTGTTGGCTGTGGTTCATCTATCTGTGTTGGACTCTGTGGGTGGTGTGGGGTGTTGTCCTGCAGTGGGTGGTGAGGGGTGTTGTCCTGCAGTGGGTGGTGTGGGGTGTTGTCCTGCAGTGGGTGGTGTGGGGTGTTGTCCTGCAGTGGGTGGTGTGGGGTGTTGTCCTGCAGTGGGTGGTGAGGGGTGTTGTCCTGCAGTGCGTGGTGTGGGGTGTTGTCCTGCAGTGGGTGGTGTGGGGTGTTGTCCTGCAGTGGGTGGTGTGGGGTGTTGTCCTGCAGTGGGTGGTGAGGGGTGTTGTCCTGCAGTGGTACGTCCCTGGGGTCTTTGAAGACGTCTTCAGAGAGAACTGTAGGATAGGAGGATCTGGCGCTGGAGTACCTCTGCACATGGTCCTGCCCTGATGCAGGAGGTTCTGCTTCAGCCGCCTTGGGATCTCCTGTCACTGGTGCTTCAGCAGCCTTGGGTTCCTCTGTAACTGGTTCTAGGAACGATATGATATCGGCTCCTTCAGTACCGCTGGGAGATCCCACAGAATCCCTCTCAGGCCTTGATTGTGTGTCAGTGTTGAGCGATCTGGATATCTCTTCCTCTGGCTCAGCATGCTCTTCTTTCTCTTCAGCAAACATTTTCTCTGTTTTTTCTGTCTCACTCTCATGTTGTAAAACATTCAAATGTATCTTGTTCTGTTTATTCTCTGACAAACTAACAGTTTTTTCTGTGTCATTTTCATGTTGTAAAACATTCAAATCTGTCTTGTTAGAGCTATTTTCTGACACACTAACTGGATCAGATAAGGTCTCCTCTACCTCTCGAGTTTCACAGATTCCTCCTTCAGGCCGATCTTTCATTTCTCCTCTGCTGGTAACCTTGTCAGCGTGGTCCTCTGTCTCTACAGCATGCAGTGTATACTCTGACTGACTAAGTGTGTGTGGCTCTGATCCCAAGCGATTATCTGGATGGATCTGAAGGCCATGAGGTGGGCTGCTGGTGTCGTTGTGTTGTGTGGTGCTTGTAGACGGTGTATGTGGATTCATAGGGCTGGTGTCTCTCTGTGTGAGTTGTGTGGTGCTTGTAGACAGTGTATGTGGAGTCATAAGGCTGGTGTCTGTGTGTGTGAGTTGTGTGGTGCTTGTAGACAGTGCATGTGGAGTCGTCACTGTCACTGCGGGTAGAGTGACACTTGGTTCGCCTCTCTTGTCTGTCACTGGTTGTGGGGATTCTTTGGGGTCGGTTGTCAACTGTGGTCTGCTGGGAAACGATGAGGAGATTGTCGTCGTTGTTGTTGGGGTGTTAACAGAAGCCTCCTCTAATGATGAGTAGATCTCTTGTGTTGTTGTCGTCGTTTTTGGGGTGTTAACAGAAGCCTCCTCTTGAAGGCTCTTCCTGCTCTCCCTCTCTACCATGTGTTCTCGCGTCTCCTGATCTGTGGACTCTGCGTGTCCCTCCATCGCATCCTTATCCTCTGTCATCACCTCTGTCTCTTGCGGCTGCTCTTGATCTTGAATGGGTTGTTTTGTTGCGGTCAGGGCGTTGCTGTGCCTCTCCTTGAGAGGACTGTGGTGGTGGTCACCTTCCATGAGGGGTCCAACATCTGTTTGTGAGTTCTCTGTTGTGGAGCTGCACTCCGTGTCCAGTGAACTCTGTGGCGGAGGAGGCATGAGGTCAAAGTTCAAGAACTCCTGAGGAGGTGTGCAGGATGAGGATGCTGAGTCTTGCGGCCTCATGTCCTGGCCAAGTAATGACACTTCTTTATCGTCTTCACTCTTCTCCTCCACATCCTCCCTGTCAGGCTGCACCTCCTCCCCCTCTGGTCTGCTGTCGCTGCACGATTGCACTCTGTCTTCCTGTTCACCACGGTCTGTATGCAAGTCATCTATGTGTGAAACCTCTTTGCGTGTAACTGTAACTAGTTTCATTTCTGTCTGTCCATCCTCTTCACTCTCACCCTGTGATGTTTGTGCTTTGTCCTCCTCTTGCCCCTGCTCTGTCTGCCCTTCCCATTCCTCTTGCCCCTGCTCTGTCTGCCCTTCCCATTCCTCTTGCCCCAGCCCTGTCTGCCCTTCCCATTCCTCTTGCCCCTGCTCTGTCTGCTCTTCCCATTCCTCTTGCCCCTGCTCTGTATGCCCTTCCCATTCCTCTTGACAAGTGCTCCTCTGGTCTTCTTGACCAGTGCTCATCTGGACCTCTTGTACGTCTGGACTGTCAAGTGAAACTTGGTTACAGGTTACATCTTTGTCCATCGGTGACTGCATTTTCTCTTGTTTATCTTTCAAAGTCTGCATTCCATCTTCTTCCGTAACTATCCTCGTATCTTCCTCTTGATCATTCTTGACCGTCTGCATACCCTCGTCTGGCCTGTCCTCTGATGCCATCATGGCCTCTTTCTGTTTGTCATTTACCGTCTGCATTTCCTCGTCTGGCCTGACCTCTGCTGCTTTTATGGCCTCTTTCTGTTTGTCTCTTACAGTCTGTATTTCCTCATCTTCTTTAATTTCCATGGTCTGTGTTTCCTCTTCCAGTTTATCCTTCAGGATCGGGGTTTCTTCTCCATCTTGTTCCTCCACTACCTGCATTTCCTTCTGTTTATGCTTCAGTGTTTGTGTCTCATTATCCAGTCTAGCTTTCTCTGTTTGTATTTCATTATCCAGTTTTGCTTTCTCTGTTTGTATTTCCCAATGTTGTTTATCCGTCTTTGCCTGTGTTTCCTCTTCTTGTCCATGCTTCACTGTCTGACTCCCCTCCTCTGATGAACCCCTTTGGTATAGTCCCCCTCCTCTCTCCTCCTCTGATGAACCCCTTTGGTGTAGTCCTCCTTCTCTTTCCTCCTCTGTTCTCTTTTTTGGTACTGTCCTATCGGGTGGTTTACACCGCAACTCTATGTGTGTGTGTGTTTGGGCCTGCTCCTCTATGTGTGTGTGTGTTTGGGCCTGCTCTGACTCCTCTATGTGTGTGTGTGTTTGGGCCTGCTCTGAACCCACTCCTGCCATGCCCCCATCGGAGGGTGTTCCGAAGTGGCTTCCTTTATTTGAAGGGCAAGGATTTGGTGTTATGATGGCCGCTTCCTCCACGCCTCCGTCCGGTCCAGCTCTCTGGTCTCTGTCCGTGCTGCTGGAGCTGCCATTACTGCTCCTCCTGTTCTCCTTCTCTTGTTTATCACCTCGAACGGGGAGGAGCAGCCTCAGCTCCCCTGCGCCTCCCTCAAATTCCTCCACCACCTTGCTTCCTCTCTTCTTCCACTTCCGCAGGAGGGACGGCGAGAGGGAGGACAGTGATCGAAGGGGTGCCAGGGATAGGTTCCCTTTCTCCTTCACTTTCCTCTCTTTCTTCTCTTCGGTCTCTTTCACCCTCTCCCATGCCATCAGGTATCCATGGCAACGCCCGCGGGGGTCAAAGGTGGATTCTGGCCGCTCCTTCCTCCAGATCTCCAGCTCTCTCTCGGTCCGCCGCTGGAGATCTTTCTCAGAGATTGACACTGAGCACACCTGTGGGAGGGGATTCAAAAATAGAGGTTTTTTCCAGGGGAAAGCACAGCTTACATGTTACAGCCAAAACACATGAAAATCAACAATAAGCTGTTTGTTTGTTTATGTTTTGTATTTTTGTTTATGTTTTAGATCACTTAGCATTTCCATGCATTGGTTGGGCACATAAATGTTGCTCCGCTAGTTCAGAAGTATTGCCAAAATAAAAAATAAAACAGCCAGCACTACCTACAGGCACCACTGCCTTGTGCAATCTACACCTAGCTCTGAATGCTAACAGTGAGTGGTTACAACCATGGATCATTTCATTGGGCTCATATGGCCCAGCGTGTTGTGAAGTCTTGTGGGCCTTCACTCTTTCATTTTTTTTATTATTTTCTTTTTCTATTGGTCATCTGGGTATTGACAAAAGTACAATCAAACATGACACATTTCTAGGAAAAATATACAAATTTGAACTTGACAATATTTGTCAATTCTTTGCTGACCAAGGGTTCAGGGCCTTCTGTCTTTCATGTGAACGTCGGCCCTCCTCACCTCCTGGATGAAGGCGTCTGCATGCTCAGGCAGCAGGGTCTCCTTCACGCCCCTTAGGCGCTCGAGCGTCTCCATCTGCCCGTCACACTCCTCCCTCTGCTCCCCGCGGCCCAGCACCCTCCTCACCAGCACCACGGCCACCTGGAACAGCACCCGCACACCTGACGGAGGAGAGTGGGGACGAGACCACAGCAGGGGGAGGAGAGTGGGGACGAGACCACAGCAGGGGGATGAGAGTGGGGACGAGACCACAGCAGGGGGAGGAGAGTGGGGACGAGACCACAGCAGGGGGAGGAGAGTGGGGACGAGACCACAGCAGGGGGAGGAGAGTGGGGACGAGACCACAGCAGGGGGAGGAAAGTGGGGACGAGACCACAGCAGGGGGAGGAGAGTGGGGACGAGACCACAGCAGGGGGATGAGACGACATCAGAATCAGAATCAGGTTTTATTTTTTTCAGAAAAATGCACATGCACTTCAGGGTGACATTTAAAGGAGTAAGACTGGATGTGAAAGGGCAGAGAGTTGTACCGTAGCAGAAGAATAAGTCCCAGACACGTAACAGCGTGTTGAAAGGCAGGTGTCTGGTGTACAGGCACATCAGCCAATCGGTGGCAAACATCAGCGGCTCCACCCCCTGCCGCTGCAGGTGCCTGTGTGCCGCAGGACACGCCCTCTTTAGAACCCAGGGAAGCATGGCAGCATCAAACAGAACCCCCTCCTACAGGAAGACACGCCCACGACCATATTAGGCAAGGAATGCACATATACTGAATCTCTGCCTTCTATTGGAGCTAGTGGGATTGATGCAGGATTAAAGGCCTTCTATTGGAGCTAGTGGGATTGATGCAGGATTGAAGGCCTTCTATTGGAGCTAGTGGGATTGATGCAGGATTGAAGGCCTTCTATTGGAGCTAGTGGGATTGATGCAGGAGTGAAGGATGGGTGTCTCACCAGCAGAGGACTGTAGTATCCAGGCAGGTACAGCTCACTGATCTGCACCAGACACCAGAAGGCCTCCTGAGAGAGTACAGCAGCAGATTTAAAAGGTTGAATCATTTCTTTCATAGTCATCACAATTTATACAACCCACAGGCATACAACAAAATGGTTTCAAGGGACCCGCTATGCAAGAACGGTGGCTCTTTAGCAACCCAATGTTATTCAAATTGATTTTGATTTGTAATTGTATTCCTCAAATGTAATCTCATTTCCATTCTGAGCATTTATCCACACAGTTTGAGTGGCTGATACTGGTATGGTACTCAACGATGATGTAATCAGAATCAGAACTGAATAATGGGCACCTCTGTGGGCATGTTCATCAGTAGCACCGCGGCCACCGGACCCTGGGCCTGACAGTATCCCTCATCAGGACGGAACTGAGTGTACGCCTTCAGCACTCCAAATAGCTCACGCTGCCTGCCCAAACAATAACAACAACAACAACACCTAACAGGTTAATTTGAATAGAGGAGCAGAAAAGGACAGGAGTGTTTTCTCTGAGTGACTAATAGGAGCCCAGGGAGAGTTTGGGGGATCAGAAGGAGTAGAAAGGAAGAGGGAGAGAGAGGACTGTACCCATGACCATCTTTTGACAGGAACATCTCATGGAAGGGGAACTGCCTGTCCGTGTCCTTCTCTATGACTTCCACCCAGTTCTGCAGCGCAGGAGACTCATCCAGAGTCTAAGGGGAAAGAGAGAGAGTGCTTTAGTGTTTTAGTTATGATGGCTATGATAGTTATGACACGCTACACATATGATGCATATTATATATGAATCCCTCAATCCTTCCTGTGGTTATGTCACTCTCGAGGATGGAGGAATCAAGCTTGTTTGAGCTTAAGCAACACATTTCTGTACCCACTCACAATCATGGTCACACTTTAGACCTTGTTATTTCTAAAGGCCTAGATATTTCTATAATAAGTACCTTAGATGTTGGGATCTCTGATCATCTCTGTATCCTCTTCAATGTTGCCTTGCCAACTACACATACATCTGGCCAAAAGACATTTTTAAGGCGCAACATTAGGGAAGACACTCCGGAGGCTTTTATTACTGCTTATAGTAATGCTACTGAGTCACTATATGACCTGAGTCAGGTCTCTGTTGCAAATGTCTCTACTGATTTCATTTTTGATAGTTTAGGCCTATCAGACTGCGATGAACTAGTCAAATATTTTAATGCTTCTGTCATACAAATTATGGATAGTATTGCACCAATGCAACTTAAGTCTGTCCCAAAAAAACAAAAGCCTCCTTGGAGGACTTCTAAGAATATAAAAACTTTTAAAAGAACCTGCCGCAAATACGAACGTAAATGGCGCAAGACTAAATCACAGGTTGACCTCATGAACTATAAGAGTAATTTGCTTATGTACAACTGTGAAATAAAAAAAGCTCGACGACAGTACTTCTCTCAGATTATATCAGATAGTTCAAATAATTCTAAAGTCCTGTTTAATACAATTGACAGACTAATCAATCCGCCGCGTTTGATACCCTATGAGCTCCACACTGAAGAGAAGTGCAATCAGTTTGCTACATTTTTCAGTGAAAAAATTTCAACTATCAGGAACAGTATCACTTCATTTTTAACTAATGGCTTCAATCCTCAATCTCTTACCCCACCTCTGCCCGATAATATGGTTACTTTCACCAATTTTACTCTGATCCATCTGAGTGAGTTGGAAGAAGTTGTCCAAAAATTAGGTTCAGCTACTTGCCCCCTCGACCCTGTACCTACTAAACTTTTCAAACAAGTCTTCAGCTGCATCGCAGCTGACATACTTCATATTGTCAATACCTCCCTGCTATCTGGAACATTCCCTGGTTGCCTCAAACATGCCATTGTTACACCATTACTAAAAAAACCTACGCTCGACCCCTTGGCTTTTGAAAGTTATAGGCCTATCTCTAACTTGCCTTTCTTAGGCAAAATTCTTGAGAAGGTTGTTTATAGGCAACTTTGCACCTTTCTGTCTCAAAATTCCATATTTGATGCCTTTCAATCTGGGTTTAGGGTAAAACATAGCACAGAGACTGCTCTAGTCAGAGTTGTAAATTACCTTCGAATTGCGACTGACAATCAAAAAATATCGATTCTCATTCTCCTCGATTTAAGCGCTGCATTTGATACAATTGATCATGCGATTCTTCTTCAACGTCTTCAGCACTCAGTTGGCCTCCAGGGTACAGCGCTTGATTGGATCTCATCCTATTTAAACGGGAGATCCTTTTCTGTTTCTATAAATAGCCTGTCTTCTGATGTAAGGCCCATCTTATATGGGGTTCCTCAGGGGTCAATTCTTGGTCCTTTGCTTTTTAATTTGTACATGTTACCACTTGGATCTATCATTCGGCAACACAACATCTTCTACCATTCATATGCTGATGATACCCAACTTTACTTATCCATCTCCTCTGATGACCCCAGTCCGGTAAATGACCTCACTCGTTGTATCTCCGACATTAAAAATTGGATGGCCCAAAATTTTCTACGGCTAAATGATGCCAAGACAGAGATTCTGGTTGTAGGCCCTAAGGCCCTGAGAAATCACTTTCAACCAATTTTAACCCCCCTCTGGGCAAAACCATGTGTGAATGTAAAAAATTTAGGAGTGACTCTTGATGCAGATCTTAATTTTCAAAAGCATATATCTAGCATTACTAAGACAGCTTTTTACCACCTTAGAAATATTTCTAAAGTCCGTGGCTTCCTGTCTTTACAGGATTCCTAAAAATTAGTTCATGCATTCATCTCAAGTCGGTTAGATTACTGCAACACACTCTATGCTGGTCTAACAAAACAGATGTTAAATAAACTTCAACTTATCCAAAATGCAGCTGCTAGAATAGTCACTAGAACTTCAAAATTCAATCATATCACCCCTGTTCTTAAATCACTTCACTGGCTCCCTGTACAACAAAGAATTGAGTTTAAAATACTCCTTCTTGTGTATAAATCACTAAACGGTCTTGCCCCACCCTATATCTCCGATCTGATTTCTCTTTATGATCCATCGCGTTGCCTAAGATCCTCCAATAAATGTCTTCTCACGACCCCAAGAATTAACACCAATGCTGCACACGGTGCCTTTAGCTACTGTGCCCCAACCCTCTGGAATAGCCTACCTTTGGAGTTAAGGTCATCTCAATCAGTGCTCTCTTTCAAAAAGGGAATTAAAACTTTTTTATTTTCTACAGCCTATTCATGACTATAGGTTTTTTTTTTTTTAGTTTTTAACACTTCTTTTATTGTTTTTTATCTTATTGTTTTTTTTTTATTATTTTTATTTTCTTTTATTTCATGTATATACATATATATATATTTTGCTAAGTGCATTTGTTTGTGTGTTTATTTTAGATAATTGAATGTTTTCTCTGCACAAAGCACATTGTGTCTATGTATACCATATGAAATGTGCTATATAAATAAACTTGAACTTGAACTTGACAGATGCACACATTTGGACTGAGTCAGAAAATAATGATGCCCACAAAAATGATGAAAAGTGCCACTGGAATGTTTAGTAAATAGTACCTAATAGTACTTAAAAAGTAGCCAGCAATGGCATGATGGTTATGAAATACAGGGTATTAGCTAAGATAATAAACTGCAACAGTAAATGCTACAAAAAGCAAAAGCAAAATGCTACAAAAAAATGGCACCGTGATCAAAAAGTTAATTTCAGGCTCTCCATTGACATCACCTATCTTGCCTCTGTGTTCAAATGGCCCTCTCACCTGATACAGTGTTTGGTTGAGACGCATCCGCTCTGAGGAGGAGAGAGAGAGGAGGAGAGAGAAGAGGACACCCTCTCACCTGATACAGCGTTTGGTTCAGACGCATCCGCTCCATGGCACCGCACAGCAGTGGCCAACACTTTGCCCTGAGGGATGCTGGGATACCTTTCTGACACTGACCCTTGACCTGAGGAAGAGGTCAGCAGCTATGATACCATAGACATATATATGCAGCTATAATACCATAGACATATGCAGCTATGATCAACACAAACAGCCCTTGTCTCGCCTCGCAGCTGGGACACAATAAGCAGAGCATGTATAGACCTATAGAGTCAAATTAATCAAATGATGAATTTGCTATTTTAAGTGTAACTAATGATTTCCGTGAAAATATTTACAACACATTTAATGCATGATAGATTAATGACAAGTGTTGGCACACATATATACAACACATTTAATGCATGATAGATTTAACACAAGTGTTGGCACACAAATACACACACACACACACACACACATATACCAACCTTGCTGCTCCTTCTCTGAGCGACATCATCCCACTGGCTGATTATGCTGAGCCACTTCATCTCTCGGTGTCTCACCAGAGCAGGGGAAGGTTCATCCCTAGATTCACACACAGACACACATACGAAACAGACACACACACATGACACACAGAACAGAAGTATTAGTTCTTTAGTAATAAAGACATCTGTTTGAATTATGTGCTGTCCAACTCCCACCAATATTGCCACCAAATTTGCATGTGTTGTTGAGATGTTATTGTAGTGTTGCTTTTATTTAGGGTATCTATAGGTAAGCTATAAACACATGATTTACATTTAGATTTACATTTAGTCATTAAGATTTAATTCTGCACATAACTTGTCTTCTATATAGTAGAAGCAGATGTTGAACTAAACTATATTATGATGGATCACCAGTGTGAGCTTCATATTGACAACAGAGTTTGAACACCATGGTTTCATCACCGGAAGAATGACACCAAAAACACCAAACAACAGGAAACCACACACAGGCGGAAAAAAAGGTCTCTATGGCAACAGGCAGGATGTACGTGAGATCACGGGGGAGTGAAGTAGGCGACAGTTGGGTGACAAAGAGAGTTGAATTCAAAGACCATGTAACGCTTAATCTTAATTTTAAGAATCTCACACATCATCTCAACTCGTTCTCGACTCACAGGTTACACATCATGCTCATTAAACACTATTTAGGACACTCACCCAGAGTTGATTCCTTTCCCCAGTATGAAACCATGGCGATCTGTCTCTGTGGTAGTCCCCGACGGCTCCAAGTCAGCTTTATCTCCTGTACGGTCCTGCTGGACCTCCATGTCTAGAAAGAGAGAGGCCAAGTTACATCAGAAGAAAACGTTTCTGTTAATGATCTGATTAATAAATGAACGACATGAAAAACACAAAAACATTCTGAAACTAAAAAGTTTCATGGGGTGCCTTAAACAATAACTTTAATAATTTTGTGACTGTCTTAGAGGTGATAATTCAATTCCCCAGGCAGATTGTGAGACTAAAAATACTAAACAGAGTTTAATTTGAATACTAGAATTACCTTATGTTTCTCTTCACGGTGCAGGAGTGAAGAGCGAAGAGTGATAGAAAGACACAAAGATGAGAGGTGGAGGGAGGGAGGGACTTCCTTGCTCAGTGCAAGATTACCAACAGACCAAGGAAGAATCAGACAGCCTCAAAATACACCTGCCTCAACACACTACTCACAGCAGAGACTCAAAATACACCTGCCTCAACACACTACTCACAGCAGAGACTCAAAATACACCTGCCTCAACACACTACTCACAGTAGAGACTCAAAATACACCTGCCTCAACACACTACTCACAGTAGAGACTCAAAATACACCTGCCTCAACACAGTAGAGCCTCGAAATAAATACACCTTCCTCAACACAGTACTCACAGTAGAGACTCAAAATACACCTGCCTCAACACAGTAGAGACTCAAAATACACCTTCCTCAACACAGTAGAGCCTCAAAATACACCTGCCTCTGACTCTATACAGTACTCACAGAAGCAGCCTACAAATACACCTGACTCTATACAGTAGAGCCTCATAATACACCTGACTCTATACACTACTCACAGCAGAGCCTCAAAATACACCTGACTATACAGTACTCACAGTAAAGCCTCAAAATACACCTGCCTCTATACCTTACTCATAGTAGAGACTCATAATACACCTGACTCACCACAGTACTCACAGTAGAGCCTCAAAATACATCTGACTCTATACAGTACTCACAGTAGAGCCTCAAAATACACCTGACTCTATACAGCACTCACAGTAGCAGATTCAAAATACACCTGACTCAACACAGTACTCATAGTAGAGACTCAGAATACACCTGATTCTATACACTACTCACAGCAGAGCCTCAAAATACACCTGACTATACAGTACTCACAGTAAAGCCTCAAAATACACCTGCCTCTATACCTTACTCATAGTAGAGACTCATAATACACCTGACTCACCACAGTACTCACAGTAGAGCCTCAAAATACATCTGACTCTATACAGTACTCACAGTAGAGCCTCAAAATACACCTGACTCTATACAGCACTCACAGTAGCAGATTCAAAATACACCTGACTCAACACAGTACTCATAGTAGAGACTCAGAATACACCTGACTCAACACACTACTCACAGTAGAGACTCAAAATACACCTGACTCTATATAGTACTCACAGTACAGCCTCAAAATACACCTGACTCAACACAGTACTCACAGTAGCAGCCTACACGGGGTTAAGCACCAGATCAAGTAGAATGTTCTGTCTGAAAGTTGAGATTTATTTAAAACCCTATTCCTAAACTCCTCATATCATGGTATTTATTATTGTGATACAACATGTAAGATATCTCCACATCCATAGCAACAATAATGTGACACACTGAAAAACAGCCAAACTATGGTGAGAGGATTTATATAACTCAACTTCTGGAAAATATTTATAGACTGTTTAATCAATATTGGAATTCAGCTAACCATACAATACTCCACCAGCCCCTGCCGTACTTCCTCGTATGACTCAGCAGTGTTTTGCAATGCTGCAAGTGCATAAGAGCATCTGTGATGTAAGCAGCAGGATTAGGCACAGCGATTAGGCCGCTAGGAGGGACCAGGGGGGGGAGGAGGAGAGGAAATCTGGTTTGTCTGACCTCTTTCTCACTCTCTCTAGTGTCACTTAGCCACAATGTCCACTGGGTTAAATAGCAGAGAAAGGGAGAGGAGGAGAGGAGAGAGAGAGAGAGGGAGAGAGAGGGATGAAAAGAGAGAGAGGGAGAGAGCAAAAAGAAGGGATGGAGAGAGAAAAGGAGGGATGGAGAGAGAGAGGGAAGGAGAGATGGAAAGAGAAAAGGAGGGATTGAGAGAGAGAGAGGGAAGGAGGGACTAGGGGGAGGAGGAGAGGAAATCTGGTTTGGCTGACCTCTCTCTCACTCTCTCTAGTGTCATTCAGCCACAATGTCTACTGCGTTGCGCCTTCTCCATTGTTCGTCCAGGCCAGGTAAGAGTGTGAATACTTGTGTGTTATTCTCTGAGTATTATGGTCCATAGAGCTTGAGTTTATCAGTCAAGCTTTGCCAAATAGATGGTTTCTGCTTAGGAACAGATTTCACTGGCCTCAGTGAAGAGACAGAGGGACAGTGCTTATTTGTTTGTCAGTTGATTTTTGTGCAATGTGACGCAGTTCCCACAATCACATTTTTTAAATAGAATGTGAACCGCTGCACTGGAAAATCATTCCTTCTGTTCATGTTGACCTGAATCCTCCAAAGCATCTGCTGTCTGTTAGCCATACTTTAATTCCACATTGTTCTCTATTTTAATCAGGCACTTTTGGAGCCACTCCTGGCCTAATCCGACTGTTCAGTCTGTCGGTCCAAAGAGAATCATTCAGTAAGTATCACACACACACACAATTTTCTCTCACATAGCCATGTATTATTCAGCCCATCACAGACTCACACATGTGCAAAATGTGACAGTGCAGTTTCTTGTCTTGTATAGAGTATGTAAATAAATGTGACAGTGCAGTTTCTTGTCTTGTATAGAGTATGTAAATAAAAGTGACAGTGCAGTTTCTTTGTCTTGTATAGAGTATGTAAATAAAATGTGACCGTGCAGTTTCTTTGTCTTGTATAGAGTATGTAAATAAAATGTGACCTTGCAGTTCTTTGTCTTGTATAGAGTATGTAAATGCACAGGAGCTGCCCACTGATATGAGGTCAATAACAGACCGCGCTGCTCAGACTCTGCTGTGGACTGAACTCTTCAGAGGTGAGAGTCAACTCCGTGTCTTAAAGCAAGTATCTATGGCGTATTATTATGAGAGTCAACTCCGTGTCTCAATGCAAGTATCTTTGGCGTATTACAGTTCTTCACTATTGTTAAGAAGTAAAAAGCGAAAATTCGGCACAATCTGCAAAACCTTCACGTCATGTATCAATCGCTCGCCCCAAGTGGGAAATACTTAAGATTCCCTTATCTACATTAGAGTCCGATTTTCCTTGTCAACACACTGATGTCAATTACACATCACGTTGTTGTCAAAACAGTGTACACAAAGTTCTGTTGTTGCACACAATTTTCAAGTAAAATCTCAAAGCATCAACCTGCAAGCCACAAATAGTCAAATCTCTAAATTTTCAGGTCTTTTGACCAATTTGCAGTGAGGACTGCACCATAAAAGTGTCTTGAGCCTCTGTTTTGTTGATAAACTATTGAAAACTTTGAAAAGATCGACAACCAGAGAAGGAGAGGGGTAAGAGTGAGAGGAGGAGAAGAGGAGGACAAGAAGGAGGAAGAGAATGAGGACAAGGTGAAGAAGGAGGAGGATCAGGAGAAAGAAGAAGGAGAATGGTCATCTCTAATGAGATTTGGGCCGCTGTGGTAGACCATGTTTTCATGGTTTTTCAATAGAACCTTCAGGATGGAGAACAAGTACGAAATCTGTTTGCCTTGTGTACTGTAATACTGCATATCAATATAATATACGTAGTGTGCTCACAGTATTTGTATTTTGCAGGACTGAAAGAGAACCACACTGTGGAGGAAGAAAACACACTTTCAATATTTTTTGAAAGCAAAGTAGCATTTTCCAGGAGATATAAAGGGTTTTGCATTTTCAGTTAGTTGCTTTGGGATTTGTGTTTAGAGTTTTGAGAACGAGGCATGCTTTCAAAAAATGTGTGTAAGCAATTGAGAAAAACTATAAGCATTTTGTATACAATTTTATGTCAATACAATCTGGTGGAACAGGAGACTGAAATTGTAAATATGGTTTGTGAGAACAACGGTATTGCTGTTTTATGTTTGACTATGAAAAATGTAGGCCTACACTGATACATTTTACAAAAGGAGAAAGGGCTGAATGAGTCATTGTCATTCATATGGTGTGTTTCGATGATTGTGTTTTCAATTTTGCACTTCTGTGTGCTGTAAATGCTTGGTTGTGTGCAGCTAATGCTTAGTTGTGTGTACTAAATTAATGTATGTGTGTGTGTTTTGAAAATATGGCTGTGTGTACCAAATGAAAACACGAGTTCCATTTTGTGAACAGTTAAGAGATTTGATAGCAAAGAGTCATCTTGCAAAGGGAGTGTCAGGTTTAGCATTTTGTGTGTGAGGTTTTCAATTTTCTGTGTGCAGTTTTGAGAAAGACGTTACTGTTTTGAAAAACGGGTTTTAGCAACAGTGAAAAACTGTATTATTATAAGTCAACTCCGTGTCTCAATGCAAGTATCTTTGGCGTATTATTATTATAGGTCAACTCTGTGTCTTAAAGCAAGTATCTGTGCTGTATTATTATTATTATCAGTCAACTCCGTGTCTCAATGCAACTAGGCCTATCTGTGCCGTATTATCATGAGTCGTGTATATCATCGAGACTGCATGCCTGCCTTGGACTAGGAATGTTTACATAAGGCTATTTCAGAAAAAGTCAAAGTGTATTTGTGGTTGCACTGGTGTTATATTTGATATGGTCCTCGTAGGTTTGGCGATGACAATGAGTTACCTGTTCCGTGAGCCGGCTACCATAAACTACCCCTTTGAGAAAGGGCCTCTGTCACCCCGCTTCCGTGGCGAACACGCCCTGCGCAGATACCCTAACGGCGAGGAGCGCTGCATTGCTTGCAAACTTTGTGAAGCCATCTGTCCTGCACAGGTAAATGTAAACACACACACACACATAAGAACATATAGAGAGAGGAATCTAATATTGGATGTTTTTTATTAAGTTGAAGAACATGGATTAACTCATGAGTATGAAAAGTCTCACTCAAAATGGCTGACAAACAATAGCAAACAGTTGACTGTTTAGAGGGAGATAGCCGGGGTGGAGACAAGATTACATTACTTTGCCACAGCGTCCTAGGAGAGGGAGGTGGTGCCAAACACACACACACACGCACAGAGGGAGAGAGAGAAAGAGAGAGAACTTAGGAGTAAAATGTTAGAGAATGGGGCTAGTTCTGATTGGCCTTGGAGAACATCCAAACACAAGAGACAAACACAACTGACCAGTCATTCATACAATGAGATCGAACTAATCCATCTGCTACTGTGGCTAAATTACTACACTAATCCTAAAATGTGGCCTTTAAACTCTTGATCGTGGAATTGAGACAGAGTGACTGGTTTTCGCCGAGACTCTGACTGACACACACACACACGGACACACACACACACACAGAGAAGTTGGGAACATGTCTTTCCCTTGTTCTTTAGGCCATCACCATTGAGGCAGAGACACGTGCTGATGGGAGTAGGAGGACGACCCGCTATGACATTGACATGACCAAGTGCATCTATTGTGGTTTCTGCCAGGAAGCCTGCCCTGTTGATGCCATCGTAGAGGTAAAGCCCCCTCTCTCTAAAAGCCAGTTATCGCCTGTTTTAAATAGATAGATAGATAGATAAACTTTTATTAATCCCGTGAGGGACATTCAATTGTCAAAACAGCAAGGTAGTAGTAATAGGATTCAAGTATACATAATATTATTATTATGTTTTTGAATTTTAGGTTCAATAACAATATCTGTCATGTGGAGAGCAGACTTGTACATTAGTTTCACAATAAATATTTACAAAGCACATTTCTCTCTCTCACACACACTTTCTTTCTTTGTTTGTCTTTCTCTCACCCAGGGACCTAATTTTGAGTATGCCACTGAGACTCATGAGGAATTGTTGTATAACAAAGAGAAGCTGCTGAACAATGGTGATCGCTGGGAAGCTGAGATTGCCGCCAACATTGAGGCTGATTATTTGTATAGATAAATCGCTTATGTTTTACACACACACACACACACACACACACACACACAAACAAGACAAATCATCTCTCGCTTTATCTTTTTCACGCACTCACACGCGCACAAAACACATCACATATATTTCAGATACGTAGGCCTACTATGATAATGTACTAGCCTGGCCATTACCAGCCTGTGACTCCATTTCATTCCGTCTTTCAGTCTGGCAAAACGCTACGCATTTTCGTTTCCGAGATGAGCGGGTGCTTAGCTTGAGGTTTAAAATCATTGGAGTTCCCTTAACCAATCAGCAACGTTTAGTAAGCATTCGGTAGATTAAACTCTTCCCAAAGCCAGTTGGGAGAAGAGCTACGACGTCCTTTCCAATCATAAAACTTAGAAGAAAATACTCTTGTTCTCCTTTTAATTTTCTGATGTTCTCGAGAGTTGAGACAACTTTTCCGATAGCTTTTCGTGTCTTTTCCTCCAAGGCGAGTTTTGCGTCACAGCTCTGAACTGTTCGCTGATTGGTCCTACAGGATTTTGAGTCCTGGAGACGATTGTCAACGGGGTTGGGCCAGACTGAGTATGAGCTTGAAATCAATTCAGGCGGAAATACGTAGGCTGGTGTCACCAGGCTAATGATGTACACTATGTGCTCTGCCTCTGCAGACACTGTTAAATTACCTTATACCACGATTTGGTTGATATTCGTATTGAGACTCGTTCGTTAGAAGTAAGGGATAATGTATAGTCATTATTGAAAAAGAAATCAGGAAAGATCGAACAGGACCCAACCCGCAACTGTCTGAAATAGCTACTAACGTTACATTACATTTGGGTTACGGGCCAAAATGATTTTACAAAGCTAAGACTCAACAGAATGCTGGGATATGCTAGCTTGGCAAACATGGGTATGAAACTTACGACTGTGCTTTGGCCATAGCAACCATCTATTTAGAAGGCAGTTTTCTCAAAGTTGTAAAAAGACCCAAAGTGTAGCGGAAATCGGCGTTTGCACATTGGGGTTTAACTAATCTTCACGTGGTTGCATTAGCTACCAGCTAATACGATACGTGCATTAATTTGTGCTACCCTAACGTCTTGACTTCCATGATCCCTTACCTTATAAGTCATACCAAATGTAATAACAGGCGTAAGACAAATATTAAAGGCACCCAGTGCAACTTTATGTAAACATTCAATGAAAAATAAACATTCAATTTCTAGTCTTTTTTACACGTAGTAAGTTTCAATAACTCCATACCATTACATATCGACATTCAAGGAGCAAAGATGAGACGTCGTTGTGTGGTGAGAACTGATAGAAAATCGTAAACAACAACAATCGCCGGTGGGGAGAAGCCATTTTTCCATTGACTGGAAGCCTGCTTTATTTATTGTAGGTTAAAAAAAATTAAGAAAATGGCGACGATTGTTGTTGTTATCGATTTTCTATCAGTTCTCACCACACAACGACGTCTCATCTTTGCTGCTTGAATGTCGGTATGTAATGGTATGGATTTATTGAAACTTACTACGTGTAAAAAAGACTAGAAATTGAATGTTTATTTTTAAGCCTCAAAAGTTGCACTGGGTGCCTTTAAGCTTACACTGTACGCAGTTGAAAAAGTGAAAATCAAGGAAATCCGCACCAATGTCACATACGCACAGTGAAGGAGAAAATCACTTGAATAACTAACTGATCATGTAAAGTGTGGTTTTGAAAATTGCAATAAAGTTTTAAACATAATATTTGCTTTGTTTATAAGCATCTGTACAGCAGGTTAACATTTGACACGTTTTTTTCGCTCAACGACTACAAGGCAAAACATGCTGCCTATGTATAAAAAAAAACCATGAAAGGCCAACATGAAAACAAATTGTTAGGCCATTTCGGCTTAACCTAGGCTATTGTTTTCTGGTGAAAAGGACGATTGGATGTCTACCAGGGGTAAGGGGTGTGATTCCAACTGTTACCACCAAGAGTCACCCCCCCAGCAGACAACTTGGAGAGGAAAATTTTAAGTCACGTGAAAAGGGCGGAAACATATAGCTGGTTGACCCACGCTGAGTCCCGCGTGTATGTCGCCATTTGCTCTTTTCCCTCTCACTTCAGCGCCGGGTAAGTGCGGAACACAAGTGCTGATGTTACATTTGTTGTAATTTCAAGATAATTGGACTTAGGCAATGAGTAGAAAGCTATTGAAACATCCTTGTTAATTGGTAATCCTTGGTAAAAGCGAAACTGTGCTATGATGGTTGCTTATTTATTGCTGAAGTAAAGTTTTGGGCATCTTAACGTGCTAGGCAGGTTCTGACTATCGTGGTGGCTAGCTAGCATTACAGTAGGTGCTGCTCGCAAAGCAGGTTGGTGTCTAGGCCCTAGCTAGCTAACTTGCTAGCCACCTGGGTTTTCCCTCGTTTTGTCTGCTTGCTTTGTCGTGCATTGTTGGTAGGGTGTTATTGTTCATTACATGTGTGTTTCTGGCCTATTTTGAATCCGTACAATATTAGTAATTTCTTATTACATATATATATATTCGTGGTCCCAATTGTTAGCTATTTGCAAGGGAAGACATTTAGGTGCTTGACAGGTTTTTTTCCAGTCAAAACTAGAAAAGTGCGGCAGTGCAACATGGCGATCTGCCATCCAACTAGCGCTATGCATTGAGCCTTAGATGCTAACATCGATGCTTAATAGTTAATTCAAAATGGCCTGGAATTTTTTGCCATTTCCGGACTGTATCACAGACATATGAAAACGCTAACCCGTTTTCTTGTATGCGTGTAATGTCTTTCTGGGTCTTTGTGGTGTTTTTCGGACGGCCCGTTTGTGGAAGGGAAATCTTGCGTTGTAACGTTAAGTTAACTTAGCGCGCTAGCCAAGTTAACCATCAGGCTAACGTTAGCAGTGTTAGCAAAGATGTTTGTTAACGTTGTGCTATGTAGGCCTTAAACAATGATGCGTATATTTTATTCAAGACATGCGGATTTCACAAAACCCAAGCGACGAAACATCCACCCACGGTGTAAATGTTGGTTAGCGTAAATGTAGTTTCCTCCCCTAGCTTAAGTTGACCCTCCCGCCTTCTCTCTTACAGACCGATACACTGCGACACGCAGACCGATCAACAGACAACCATGGCAGAGACAGAACCTCAAGTCCAGTTTAAGGTAAGATGACGAAGTGATGCGTAATTGTTTGGGTTTGGCACTTTTTGGAATTCCGTCATTGCTCTCAGTCGACGTGATGGAGTCAAGTCTCATTGTACCTCCTCCGTTGTCCTCAGCTTGTGTTGGTGGGAGATGGAGGTACCGGAAAAACTACATTTGTGAAGAGACATTTGACGGGAGAATTCGAGAAGAAATATGTTGGTGAGTTGTACAAAATTTGCGTTGGAACAACTTTTTTTTTAAACGTTCTCATGAATTACCCTTGATTTGAGTGTACTTGTGTCGAATCATGGTGGGTGATGTCGTCTATCTCTAGCCACTCTTGGGGTGGAGGTTCATCCTCTGGTCTTCCACACAAACAGAGGAGCCATAAAGTATAATGTATGGGACACAGCTGGTCAGGAAAAGTTTGGAGGTCTCAGAGATGGCTACTACATTCAAGGTAGGTGTTTATTGTTAATAGCTATAGCTTTAGGTTAATTGGACTGCCAAGATCCTGTGTACTCTGTTTAAGAGTCTATTGCAGTATTTTTTTTGGCTTCTACTAATCTGTTTTTTAATGTGTGTCTCCAGCCCAGTGTGCGATCATCATGTTTGACGTGACATCTCGAGTGACCTACAAGAATGTGCCCAACTGGCATCGTGATCTGGTGCGCGTCTGTGAAAACATTCCCATTGTACTTTGCGGCAACAAGGTGGACATCAAAGATAGGAAAGTTAAGGCCAAGAGCATCGTCTTTCATCGCAAGAAGAATCTGCAGGTAACTTGTCAACACCCAGTTATTTCATTACTGTGGATGTGTCCTTGAAGAGGCAGGATTTGGTGCACCCAGCTTGTTGCTTTTGATGGTACAGTGTGTAGTTTAGTGGCATTTATTGGTAGAAATTGAATCTAGTGTTCAAAATTTTCATTAGTGTAACTGAATTATTGTGTTATTTTAGCTTAGAATGAACTGTTCGTATCTATAAAGGGAGTGGGTGCCCTACCAGGGAGTCTGCCATGTTTCTACAGTAGCACAGACAACCTAAAACACTGAGATTGGGCCTTTGTGTTGTGGCATTTCATGGCCACCATAGGAACTCACGCAGGCTTGTAAAGGGCAGGGTGTTCAGCTGGTTGCAATTCAGCAACCACCACTAGATGACACTAAAAAAACACACTGTACCTTCAAGTGTGTGTGTGTGTGTGTTATATTGACACGCCAATGTCTATCTGAAGCTTTCTCTAAGCATTGAAACACACATTTTTTTCAAAATTCTCAGGCTGCGTTCTAAGTGTTCATAATGAGATTAAAATTTCCCTCTGTGCTTTTAATCCTTTGTCTAGCAATCTAGTGTACACATTGCCCAAAGCTGACTACACATTTTCTTAACACGATGTCAAACCCTGGGAACACCTAAAAAATGGACGAGCCGGAGAAGCCAGTTGTCTGTCAGTCAGGGACTGACTAGCCCAGTCTTCCGCTGACTTCTCCGCTCCCCCCTTTCTGTTTATCAATGGCTGTGTTCTGAACCCTCCACTGTGTCTTTCTCTCAGTACTACGACATATCTGCCAAGAGTAATTACAACTTCGAGAAGCCCTTCCTTTGGCTGGCACGGAAGTTGATCGGTGACCCCAACCTGGAGTTTGTGGAGATGCCCGCCCTGGCCCCACCCGAGATCGCCATGGACCCCTCCCTCGCTGCACAGTACGAGCATGACCTTAAAGTGAGTATTCTCAGTTGGAACCCTGCACATAACTGAGTACTCTCAGTTGGAACACTGCACTTAGCTGAGTATTCTCAGTTGGAACACTGCACATAGCTGAGTATTCTCAGTTGGAACACTGCACATAGCGGAGTATTCTCAGTTGGAACACTGCACATAGCTGAGTATTCTCAGTTGGAACACTGCACATAGCTGAGTATTCTCAGTTGGAACACTGCACATAGCTGAGTATTCTCAGTTGGAACACTGCACATAGCTGAGTATTCTCAGTTGGAACACTGCACATAGCTGAGTATTCTCAGTTGGAACACTGCACATAGCTGAGTATTCTCAGTTGGAACACTGCACATAGCTGAGTATTCTCAGTTGGAACACTGCACATAGCTGAGTATTCTCAGTTGGAACACTGCACATAGCTGAGTATTCTCAGTTGGAACACTGCACATAGCTGAGTATTCTCAGTTGGAACACTGCACATAGCTGAGTATTCTCAGTTGGAACATTGCACATAGCGGCGTATTCTCAGTTGGAACACTGCACACAGCCATAGTTGGGACTGTTTGGACATTTTCTGACTTTCTCTCATCCTGTTCTCCTTCCAGGTGGCATCAGAAACAGCTCTGCCAGATGAGGATGATGACCTTTAACATGTGACTTATACTCTCTCTCTCTTGCCATTGGTGGCCAGAAGTCATCAGGCTGTGCAGTGGTGACAGAGCTTCCCCCTCCTCCTCCTCCCCGCCCCTTTTACTGTAAAATCCCAATGCAGATTATTTTTATTTTTCAACTTTTTTCGTTTTTGTTTTTGTGTTTCAAAATGGAAAAAGTGAATTTGTGTGGTTCTCGGATTTCAGTGTAGATCTCGCTAACAGTAAAAGCACCAATGCGCGGACCTGACACACACATGTACACATACACACGTACACAGACATGTACCCACTCAGATCCACGAGTGTAAGAGCTGGTAAAGGTTGAGAGCTTTTAATGGTGTTATACGGAACACACGTTCTGTAAGACTCCCAGCACTTAGAGTTAAACTTTGAATAAAAACATTCTGAATACACTTTGCTTGTCTCTGATTGGGATGTGGGATTCTGGCTTTTAGTTTTTTTGTTTCATCCTGTCTTTGGAGTTGGTGTGATTCTTTTACTAGAGATGTATGGTAAAACGTAGACCTTGCCACATTTGCACAGTGTGACTTTATTGAGTGATTGCCTTGATAAGTGGGGATGATTCCCCACTGACTTAAAATACCTTTTATTTTCAGTAAACTTCAACAGGGCGCATATATATATACAGCCGCGGAAAAAATTAAGAGACCACTTCAAAATGATCAGTTTCTCTGGTTTTACTATTTATTGGTATGTGTTAAAGTAAAATGTACATTTTAGTTTTATTCTATAACCTACTGGCAACATTCCTACCAAATTTCAAATAAAAATATTGTCATTTAGATCATTTATTTGCAGAAAAATGACAATTGGTCAAAATAGCAAAAAAGATTCAGTGTCTTCAGATCTCGAATAATGCAAAGAAAACAAGCTCATATTCATTTTTAAACTACACAATACTAATGCTTTAACTTAGGAAGAGTTCAGAAATCAATATTTGGTGGAATAACCTTGATTTAAAATCACAACTGTCATGTGTCTTGGCATGCTCTCCACCAGTCTTTCACATTGCCGTTGGGTGACTTTATGCTACTCCTGGCGCAAGAATTCAAGCAGCTCGGCTTCTTTTCATGGCTTGTGACCATCCATCTTCCTCTTGATCACATTTCAGAGTTTTTTTTATGGGATTCAGGTCTCGAAATTGGGCTGGCCATGACAGGGTCCTGATCTGGTGATACTCCATCCACACCTTTACTGGCCTGGCTGTGTGGCATGGAGCATTGCCCTGCTGGAAAAAAACATTTCTCAGAGTTGGGGAACATTGTCAGAGCAAAAGGAAGCAAGTTTTTCTTCCGGGACAATGTTGTACTTTGCCTGGCTGAGGTTTGTAAAAGACCATAAGGATTGAACCAAAGCGGACTGGAGGGTCTCCTAGTTCGTCTTCTCTGATGAGTGGCGGTTCTACATGGAAACACGCCCCGGGCTAGGCGCCCCCCCCCCCCCCCCCTATAATCATAGTCAGCAGAATAGCAGGCTAACAAATGTTGTCAGTTTTTATTTTGCACCAACGACACACAGTAACACACACGTGCATATACAGTGGCGATCAGGAAACACACACACGTAGGCCTGAGGTGAATTTTTCCTCCGCATTTCACCCATCCTGGACTGTCCTTCCTCCAGAACCCCAGGAGCAGTGGGCAGCCGTTAGGCGCCCAGGGACCAAGTCAAGTGATTCGTCTTGGTCAGGGACGGATTTCAGTTCTTTTGCATGTTTTTCTGTTGGGGTTCTTAGTGGAGGAAACCCCTTGTGAACACGGGGAGAACATGCAAACTCCACACAGAAAGGCCCGGGAGATAGCCCACCTGAGCACTGAAGGCCTGGGGAGAACCTAACCCCCAGGACCAACAGCGCCCCATGCGGGAATCGAACCCATGACCTTCTTGCTGTGAGGCGGCGGTGCAAGCACCAGAGGCGGCAGTGCAAGCACCAGAGCCACCATGAAACTCAAAGAGTGTAAGAGTTATACCACCAATTAACACTCTTCTTCTTTTCTTTTTTTTCTTCGAAATTGGGCACCTGACGGATTTTGGCCTTTTCCTATCCATCTCTGTGCTTATTTTGCACTCGACAATCAACAAATTCTCTATCCCCCAACACTGTCACTCGTACAGAAGTTAAGACTAAACCAATTCACCCTTGCCCTTGGTGACACATAATCGTTCAGTATTACCTATTTGTATAAGCCATTTCACACAATTCAGAAAAACAAAAAACGTGCAGGAATTATAGGCCTGTAATTATAATATTATGAATGTGCGTTTTTTGCAAGAAAGTCGAGGTGTGACTGACTTGCGCCCAATAATTAGTGTGCTTGCCCGAAGGGAAGCACACTATTGTTCTTCGTTATTTACTATTTTTTTTATTCTAGTAGTTTTTCTTGCAGCTAACTACTCCTCGCCCGATTGAGATAGAGACGCCGTTCAAACACCAAAACGTCCGGCCCGATCCGGTGCAAGCTGCTATGACTTTTCGTGGCGGTACTCCTTGCCACTCCTTTTTTATTCCTCTTTTTCCATCACCTTTTTTCTCCATAGACTTGCATGGCAGAACTTTGAGGCATTATGACATCATAATAGGCTCATTAAACTGGCTTGCACCTGTGATTCACTGACAACTCTCACTGACACCTGCGCACGGTTCCTCTTCTCTCTCTGTCCCTCTCCATTCAACTGTATAACTAGGAATATTAAGAGACACCTTCCATACCAGGGCTCTACTCACTCATGCATACTCACTCATGTTTACTCACTCGTGCATACTCACTCATGCATACTCACTCATGCATACTCACTCATGCATACTTACTCATGCATACTCACTCATGTTTACTCACTCATGTTTACTCACTCATGCGTACTCACTCATGCGTACTCACTCATGCATACTCACTCATGCATACTCACTCATGTTTACTCACTCGTGCATACTCACTCATGTTTACTCACTCATGCATACTCACTCATGCATACTCACTCATGCATACTCACTCATGCATACTCACTCGTGCATACTCACTCATGTTTACTCACTCATGCATACTCACTCATGCATACTCACTCATGCATACTCATTTGTGCATACTCATTTGTGCATGCTCATCCAGCAGGGAGAGCTGGAGAGCTGACACCTGCCCCAATTCCAAGGCACTTGTTCTCTCGGTCATGGCCGCAACAGAGCAAGCACACTCTCGCAGTTCGTTCACGAAACGCATTCTAGTTGTATTAGAGTATTGCTCTATAGCCTACAGTGGATCCCCCGTCTCTCCACTTGTCTGTTCCAGTTGGGAGTCCAAGAGGTGAACTTTTCCCCCGCGCTCCCTCCCCGGTTTCACACATACATGGCACCTTCTTAGCAAGCAGGGGCGCAAGCAGGAGCGCCTGCAGCCGCAGGGGGCGCCAATTCGCCAATTCCCCACACAGTGATATGATAGATAATAGAAAACCGCTTCGCGGCCCAGATTATTATTTATTTATTTTAGTGCTGTCAAACGACTAAAATATTTAATCGCGATTAATCGCATTTTTGTCGTAGTTAACTCAAAATGAATCGCGATTAAATTAATCAAAATTAATCGCGATCGCAAATTTGTATCTATTCTAAATGTCCCTTCAATTATTTTTTTCCATCATTTTTATTTTATTTTAATGCTCTTATCAACATGGAAAAGTGGATTGGCTTGCTTTAAGCAATGTTTTATTTTATTGAAAAACAACATTGCCAAACAGGGCGGTACAAAATAAAATTATGAAGTGCATATTTAAGATAAACAAGGACCTATAGTGCAGTTAAACCATGGCTTAATATTTGTTTTTTTCAAGTTTGCTGTGAACATAGAAGTCAGGCCTCTTATTTCAAAAACAATAAACCGTAAGAGCTAGGTTACCAATAAAAGGTAAGCCAACTACTTCTGTGCTTTCAACCAGCTGCCTGTTGACATTTTCAGACAACAGTGAAGCTTGCTTCTTTTGCACAACACAACTTTTAAAGGTAAACTTTCTATTCAGAAGCTTTTTATCATCCATTTCGCCGTATCGCGCTCATCATTCACTCAAACGTGACGTTAACTACACTACACAGTTTGGGAGGGCAAAAAGAACGTTAATCTAAAAAAAAAAAAAAAAAAAATTTTTTTTTTTTTTTTACAATGTGTTAATCGCGCGATAAAAAAATTTACGGCGTTAAAATGGGTTCGCGTTAACGCCGTTAATAACGCGTTAAACTGACAGCACTAATTTATTTACTTGGTCGTGCCGCCCCCCCCCCCCGTGACTTGAAAAAGTGGCCCGTGCCTAAAACCGCCATTGAATGGCTGCATAGCTCAGGAAGTGATTGGTGTTATACTGAATGGTACCAGCAGATGGAATCACAGGATGCTCAACAGGCGAGGGCTGGGCACACTACCCAGGTGTTTTTCACGACAGAAATGCCTCGACTTCTACGCGTTATTGCCTTGTTATGAACACATTTAAACCCCTTCGTAGGAGTTTTAAATAGAAAGTGCTTTTGTTTGCCTAGTGATGGGACTCATTTGTGGTTCGACATTTTTATGCATTTAAGTCATACACAAGAACTAAAAATAGGGGTAATAATGCCAATTGTAATTACATTTACAAAACGCATAGACCTATCGCCAGTGCTCTTTAATATAATAAATTGCTTGTTAGCCTTTGGGGGTTACCAGTCGAACACATACCATAATATTGGACACTGCAGGGACCGCTTGGGTTCCTTCGAACGCCTCATTTCCGCTCTACTCAGCGGATCTTACACAAAGCGCTTCCTATTGTTAAACAGGTGATCTTTATCACTCTGCATGTGACAGCCTAACAGCCTTTCCTCATGAACTGTAACGGTCTCTGACACTATTGGCGTTAATACATATCAAGTCGTGCTTCTGGGAGTAAATGAGCAATAACATATAGATCCAAACAGACTGTGTATGAGAGTAGCAGGTGTGCGTTATCGAGCCTTTAATAGGTAACTGGTCAAATGACGTGGAAATGTCGCCCTCTTTAAGACCTTGGTCACACAAACAGGTAGGCAAACCCTTTAGAGGGCGAGGCCCCTTGTCAAACAAGTGCTTAAGTGTTGTCGAGCGTCGCACTGAGCATGCGTTAACTGAAAAGTGCGTTTTAGAATGATTACTGCGAAAAAGATAGGGAGGGAGAGAACGGGGGAGATTAAGCGGACTGCACACAACTGCTGTCTTAATCCCCTGAGCGGATAGATTTAGCAAAAAAGGAAAAACGGCCTTGGAACGCAGCAGCCATATTGTATGGAATACTCTTTGGAATATTTTGTTCCCAGTTTTATGTCTGAAGCTCATGCTCAATCTTCAACCACGGAGTCTTGGGGAAGATAGTTTAACAACTGGCAGCGGGACCTGTTACCGCTAGCTATTAAACTGGCTGTGGATTTCAGCGTAGCATCTGGATACTGATATCGCGTATATTTTGGTATCAGACACTGCCTCTCAGTTTTTATTTTTATTTATATTTTAGCGTAGTTGGTTGTTTTAGACATGAAGGACCGACTGGAGCAACTCAAAGCGGTGAGTTAACAACCATGCATTGTCACTGGACAGTCATGGTCTTTTGAAAATATACATTCTTTTAACGTTCTTTCAACATTCTTTCAGGTGCTTTCTCTTGCACTGTTTTATTTGAACATAATTCGTGAACTGTTAAAGAAGTCAAGGAGTCCTGTGCTTTCAGCCTGACTTAAACTTAATCTTTACGACTTTAGCGAGACCCAGAAGTTAAATTACGTCATTCTCAGACCGATAGGTTGACCTTGGCAAGTTGGAAAAGCAACTCGGGAGTGTTTGAACTGAGAACGCGATTTCTTAGGTTCCAACTGTTATGTTTAGGATTCGAACAGCCTACGATTTAAACAGCCCTCATAAACGTTTCGTTTCCTAAGGAGATGGCAACGTGTCTGACTTCCACAAGGCATCGGGAAGTATGTTTTAGTTACAGAATAAACGTTGTAGGTGCCTGCTCAGCTGTCCAGTGGAACGGAACCTCTGGATCGAGAGTCGCGCGCAGACAGATGATTCTCTCAGCTCATCCCGTGGATGATTGTTGCAGTCGGTGGGGGGGATGGGGCAGGATGGGGATCTCGTGAGCAGGATATTGTGAAATCTCATTCCCGAGTTTTTCTGCCAGTCTGTCGTAGATTCATCACAGACTGAATCCATTGCAGAAATGTAGTGCTGTTTGTATGTGTGTGAACTCCTAAGCCTAAAGTCCCTCTGTGACATTTGCTGCTCTGCCCTTTGTGTTGAAGGGCAGAGCAGATGAAGGGTTATGAGCTCCCGTGATCAGCTGTAGATGAAAGGTAGGATGTCAACTGAAAGAACCAGGATGCAGAGAGATTATTGCTGGGAGAGTCAGTAGCTACACACACACACACACACACACACACACACACACACATTCTCTCTCTCTCTCTCACACACACACACACACAGGCTTTGAACTAGTCTTACGCAGCCTGTATTTATTACCATAGTGACAAATAATTGACTGTGGGTTTTTCCTTACCTGAAGCCAAAAGCCAAAGGTAAACTGGGGAGGGGAAGTGTGTATCAGCACAGTGACACCCTTTTAAAGAATATTGTCAGTCAGACCCAGTTCACCACAGCACAGACTTGAGTCACATACATGCAGTCACTGAACAATACAAAGTCAAGTGTTAAAGATGTGGTTGTTAAATTGGTTAATTGTTGAAAATGTTTTCACATATATTCGAGTTTTCAGTAAATATATTTAAAAGTATTCATGTAGTTGATGTATGTAGAGACTGTACATTATTATTTCCCTCCACGCTTTTGAAGATAGCAGGTGTACTGTACGGGTGTATTCTTCAGTATCATCGCTCCATTTAGTTTGATTGCCAAACAAACAATCGAGATACACGTCACTCGAGCAGCTGACTCTTAATCCACACCTGCATGGTTGTTATGGAACCTGTTTTGACTCCTGTTTGTCTTTGTTGGAGGAGGGTTTGAAACACCGTGCACAGCTGCACCTGCCCCCCCCCCCCCCATCCCTCCCTCCCTCCCAACACCCCAACCCCCCCTCTTGTTCAATGTTTAACTTGCTGGTGGGGCAAGATATTTAGTTTCCTAGTGTTTCTTAAGGTTCTAGAAGGAGCGCACACACACATTCGCAAACTCGCACGCACACACACACACACGCACACACACACCCCTACTGTGCCTGTGTCTGAGCAGGTTTTAGCTTTCAGCAGATTTGTTGCATAGCGATGAGGGGAGGATAGGTGCTGAATGTGGATATGAGGGGAGGATAGTCAGTGCTTCTGTTTTTTTGCTTCACTTTGTTTTGTTTGAACAGGCCAACATTCAGGTACAGTGTAAAGATAGATAGATAGATAGATGGATACTTTATTGATCCCGAGGGAAATTAAGGTCATCCAGTAGCTTATACACTTAACTTAACTCACAAACATCCATACATGAATCACAATAAAAACAATACATATAGGGAGAACATGTACACAGGGAGTGAGGTGTTTACAGGTACAGGATAAATGTGGCCCTATATAACAGTGTGCATTACTTGTGACAGTGTTGAAAGTAGTAGAGAGTAGTGCAAGGAGTACAAAGAGTGTTCATGTGCATGTGTGGATAGTACAAAAATAAAGTACTGTGCTTGTGTGTGTGAGGATAGTGCAAAGTGATATAAATAGTAAAGTAAAAGTTAAGTCTGTCCAAGGGGCTAGTATAGCCAGTAAAAGGATGGGCAGTGGGATGGAATATAGTGAGGTGAGAAGAGGAGGCAGACTGAGGTAGACTCATGCAGAGAAGTCCATCTCCCTCCCCCTCCCCTTCTGCGTGGCGTTGTAAAGCTGTATGGCCCTGGGCCCTATTCCTCAGCCTGTCCGATGAGCATGACAGTGACAGGAGTCTGCCACTGAAAATGCTCCTCTGTCCATTGAAAGTACTGTACAGTGGGTGGTGGTCATTGTCCAAGATGGTCAGCAGCCTACTCAGGGTCCTTCTCTCTGCCACTGTTGTTAGGCAGTCCAGTTCGGTGCCAACAACAGCTCCTGCCTTTCTCATCAGCCTGTCTAGTCGCCCTACATCCCTGTTCTTTATGCTGCCTCCCCAGCACACCACAGCATAAAAAAGGACGCTGGCAACAACAGACTGGTAAAACATGCGCAGGAGTTTGTTGGAGACATTGAAGGACCTCAGCCTCCTCAGGAAGTAGAGTCGGCTCTGACCCTTCTTGTAGATGGCGTCTATGTTGGCTGCTGTTTATTGTCCAGATGAACTCCTTAGTACTTGTAGGTGCTGACCACCTCCACACTGACACCCTCTATGGAGATTGGTAGCAGAGGGGGCTGAGACCTCCTAAAATCCACCACCATCTCCTTGGTCTTGGAGGTGTTCAGCTGCAGGTGGTTATGCCTACACCACTGCACAAAGTTGTCCAACAGGCTCCTGTACTCACCCTCCTGTCCATCCTTGATACACCCCACAACAGCAGAGTCATCAGAGAACTTCTGGATGTGGCACGACTCTGTGTTGTAGATGAAGCAGTTTCTGGTGGATATTATACTTTCCAGGAGTTGGTTATAATACTTTTAACTGGTAATAGTATAGTGCAACATCACCAATTTTCCATAGATGAAATGTCAGGTTTCTGTTTATCAATTGCATGTACTTGTTTAGAGGGAATTGTTTGAGTAGCCAAAAAACTACATGGAATTAGTGTATGTGCAAAAGTAAGAAAACCCCCAGCTGCATTGGTAAAGTCAAGCAGGTAACAGATTCGGTGAAACATGTCTATTCAATTTTTGTCTGATTGTAGACGCATGATCATTTACCCCAGATGCTGCCAGAGAGGTCCGCAACTCTTTAGAGGTGATGTGTGGGTTGGCTGTTACCTGATTTATTATTCTTCTGGTACTTCTTGGTGATGGGCGTCCACTTCTAGGCAGAGATGCGGTCATGTTGAATGCCACATCTCTCCATTTTTAAATGATTTGTCTTACAGTGGATGGATGGAACTGGATTCTTTTGGGCATAGTCTTATAGCTTTCCCAAGACTGATGGGCTGTCAGTACCTTCTTCCTGATGTCCTCGGATATCTCCTTTCCTCTCGGCATTGTTGATCTGTTTGGGTACACCTTGGCACTACAGTAGTTTGGTTGCTTTCCTCACTCTTTTAATCTGTGTTGCCCAACCCTTTTCCTAAGGATGTCTCAGTTGATTGGTTTGCTTAATTGACTAATTAAGCACCCAAATATGTTTCACCGAATCTGTTACCTGCTTGCCTTTACCAATGCAGCTGGGGGTTCACTTACTTTTGCACATACACTATTTCCATGTTTCATGTAGTTTTTTGGCTACTCAAACAATTCCCTCAAACAAGCTCAAGAGGTTCACATACTTTCAAGTGGCACTGTACATCTTGTGTGTTGTGTTCAGTTCTTCGTCAGGTTGTTTTCACAGATCATGACAGTCACACATTTATTTTCACAAAGGAAGCGTCTCAGCTTTGTGTGGTTAAACTGTCAAACAGTCGATCTGTCATTATGTCTCTGTCCCTCCCCTCTTCTTTCTCTCCCTTAACTAAATGATGGAAACACTAAGAGCTGTAAATGTTATCTCGCTGACTCAGACCTTCCAGCTCGGTGCAGCTGTGTGTTGTCCTTCTGGCTCAGAAGGTCTCCCTATACCTGGTTAAAGCCAAAGAGCGTGCAAAAAAGAGCGTGGGAAAGCCTCACAGGCAAATAACAAACACACATTTGGTAGTCAAATTAATGCCGTGCCTGGCCCAGCACTGGACATAGGGGACATGGGGAATAGGAAAGGGACGTCATGTTTAATATTCATAAGAATTGTCCGCAAAGGATGGATGGCTAGCTTCTTAAGGCTTAAAAAAAAAAAAAAACTGAACTGATGTGCATGTGTCTCTGAAATGACAACATCCTTTGTGGTTTCAACAGGATGGTTTAACCCACACGAAATGCATCGCCTTTTATTCTGGCTGCAGGCTAGAAGTTATATACAAGCAGCGTGGTAAAAGAATCGTATTACAGCCAAGGAAGCCCCGTTGCAGTCATGGTTCTGATTACAGAGCAGAATATATTTTTTTTTACTTTGTCTGTATTGGAAGTAGGACACAAACATAATATGCATACAGTAACAGAAATATCTTACAAACAAACATCGGAAAATAGGTTAACAGAAATAAATACATTTAAAAAATAAATAAAAATAAGGGTGAACCTGGGCCTCGTTTCCCGATAACGACGTATTTTAACGGCCTACGTGGATTTTTAAGACATAGTAGACTCAATAAAACGTTCTACTTACGAGCGTTTCCCGAACATCATCTTAAAGTCAGGTGCACGAGCGCAACGTGCACGAGTTCTTAAGTATCTCTTAGGAGCTGTTTACGTCACGTTAACCTGTTTACGTTAATTGCTGTGAAATTAGCTAGCCTATGCGTGCATCGAACGTGCACTGTGCACTGAATTCGGGGCGGGGATAGTAACGCCATCTCCAGCAGAGTATTTAAACTGTGTTCCCATTGTAAGGACATTTATTGCGATCTGTCTGAGAGTCATACAGTACAGTAGGCTACATACATTCAATAAAATGAACCTACATTTGAGTCCAACTGCATGACCATTCTTACCCTACACTTACCCTTACAATAAAGAAGTGATCCTATTTCAACCATAACTTCATTTTAAATAATTTCTTTCTTTATGACATTTAGTTTATAGTTTAGACAGCAACGTTGACATCTATATTCAACTGCATCAACTACATAATCTCAAACTTTATTTGTTGGTAACTCTCCAAAAAAGCTACCTTTAACACATTTCTTAATGAAAAGGAAACATGCATCACAATAATACTTCAGTGTAACCTGTACCTATGTGGAGTGCAAATATGTCTTGCCATTACACTACCCAACAGCTCTACGTCTGCTAACACTACAGAATGCATAATTCCTACGGGCACTGCACTAGTTTTGTATAGCGGCTAATCTTTATTTTCAAATACTCAATATTCTTTATTTCTATTTTGATGGGAATAGGCAGGTGAAACAATGACATTCTCATGATGTGCTATACACAGAAACATCGTTTGGATTTCTTCTATAATAGGCCGAACGACGCCCCTGGATGAGGTGTCGAGGGGGTTGAAGCGTACGTCATGCGTGACTGTATGAGCTATGAAACTAGCGATTTAAAAAAAGTTTCAATGAAGAACATGGTTGCAAATATATATGTATACAACTGTGTAGAGCACGAAACAAGCAGCTAGCTAGAAAGCTACCATATAAGCCAATGGAGTGGTGGCATAAGCGCTAATTGTGCCTTAAAACTACTGTTTGAAAGCTTCAGTTAAGACCTACATACTCTGCATCGGTCGCGTAGCACATTTCAGATCAAACCGAGTCATTATAAACATATAAAAAGTTGTGTAGATAGCTTTATTAATGTAAAATATTCCTCACTTCAAGTAGCCATGTTTTTTTTTTTTAATTCCCCTTTCTTCCGAACGACGGCTGAACGACGCCCCTGGTGGATGGCATCGCTAAGTGTGAAGTTAAGTGTGAAGTTAAGTGTGAAGTTCGCTAAGTGTGAAGTTACTACTGGTCCTGACCACACGTAGAATTCTTCTCAGCGAAAGAACAATTGAAGCTAAGTGCGACGTCGGGAAACTGCTCTGCAACGTAGGATCCCTCTTACGACCGATTTCAAGTGCTTTTTCGCGTTCGGGAAACGAGGCCCTGGCCTTTAACAGCAGGAGACTTTACAGGAGCCATATTTTGAATATATGAGTCCTTTAATATATAATATAACTATTAATATTCTATAATAAAGTTTATATTTTATTGTATTATGGAGTGAGAGATTTAAATAATATTCTAGCAGCTATAGGGAGTCAGTGAAGGATGACCAGCAGAGGACTAAGATGAGAGTTCTCTTTACCAGCTTTACATTAAAGCAACACTACGCAACAATTTGACACTTTTTGAGGTATGGTTTTGTAATCTAGTTTTGGTAGCATCCTCAAATTCCTTTTGATAGCATATGGTCATGTGAAGGACAGATAAACACCTCTGTCTTTCCCACTGCCTTTGCCATCCAGTAATTACAGAACTACATAGTGCATATCACATATTCAGTCAGTTAAAAGTCAGAGATATGCGATATGCACTATGTAGTTCTGTGTTTCCTGGCTGGAACACCTTGCAAAAATGGAAGAAAAGCTTTCACAGCATGACATTGCCAGCTATACTGCCAAAAGACACCAGTTAGTGTGTTGGCAAGCTTCTATCAGAGTCAGCTGGGCTGTTGGTTGTGTATGCCAGGTTTTTGCATTCCTTTTAGAATGCTAGTTTTGGAACAGAACTCCTTATTGCTGCTTTAACATTCAGTATGTTCATGATGTACTATATGTATTTAAGGATCTTTTCAGAAGGTAGGTTTACCATGTGACTAGCGTTTTTTTATGGCAGCTGAACACAGACAAAGCTAGTAACTTTGGAAGTAAACTTGTTTACCCTTGCTCTGGTACAAGAGAGTACCACAGAATGGCCACAGAATGACCACAGAATGACGTTAACGACTGGCAGGGCCCTAAAGCAGGTCAGCTGATTTTAGTGATTAGAGTGTCAAAGAACTCAAAAAGTGAGCTCAGATGATTGAAACCTTTTTGAGAACGAGCATGAAAACAGCTGAGGTAGTGGAATGGTGGAATGGCCTTGCAATAAACATGTGCAATCTGAGGAATGCTTGCAGTGGGGGAATCTGTATTCTGTGTGCTTATATCAACCTTAGCAGTCATCATCATAAGTATGTTATGCTCCAGAAATAATTGTGAAGATATCCAAGTATGTAGTACATTTACTAACTATATGTATTTAAGTTTGTATTTTGCCACTCTTGTGCACACCAGTGGCGGCTGGTGGTTTTTAAAGTGAGGGAGGAAGAACTGTGCACCTGGTTGCCATTGGCCTGCTTATTCCGTTGGTGGCATAAGTATGTGAGATACAAGTTGTTTCAGGGTGTTTTTGTGGCCTACAGTACTACAAAATAGCAGGCAGGGATACAATTGATACAAAGCCACCAGTGTGACACCATTGTACTTACAGTAAAAAGCTGGTGGGCAGCATGTCTTTGGACTAGACAAGGCCAGAAGGAAAGGATGCAAAGCCAATAAGTCAAATAAGGCCTACTCTTGATTTGAAAAACTAAATTCGAAATGTTGGGCCTACCATTTGGCCTATTTTGCCCCTTAGTTACTAAAGCTATTAAGGTTATTATTTGACACAAGACCAAAAGTGATGCCATTTAAAATGCATCATGCACTGAATCATTCACTAACATCCTTTCCACAATATTAAACAACAAGTAACAAAGGCAACAAGTAAGAGAACATTATTTTCAGAACTATTAACATTAACATCAGATTATGCCAGATTATTACAGCTATCACTCAAAGTAGCCTAGTATGAGGCCAATGCCCAAATTACAAGTAGGCTAATTACGAAACACATTGCGTTCTGAAACATTCATAAACAATTTCCATTCAGAATTTCAGCTGAACATGAACAGTCAGACTAACAATAGGCGTATGAACGATTTAAACAAAACGGTACAGCCGATTGTTTTTTTATGGTACCAGTGAGCTATAAGTATTTCGCCTACCAGTTAGCATTATACGGCAGCGGTTTTACGTTTAGTGACATGGATTTTTGGAACAGGTTTCCCTGTTGTTTTGATACTAACCTTCTCTCTGTAGCTCAATGAATGAAACGGTTTGTTCAATAAAACATGAACAATATCTTCGTTCTCCATTGCACGTACTCTTTATTTGCAATCTTTCTACAACAATCTTTAAGGGTGACATGTTATCGATAATATCCTTCTGCAGAATGGTTGAAGAGGGGAACTTCTTTCGCTATTAATGTCGAATCCCCTCCCTCCAACGCCAAATCCGTTGTTTATTGGTTAAGCGATGTTGGCGCAGACTCAGACGCTAGGGAGGTCTTTCCTCCCCTGGGCAATGTAAGTCAATGAGCCCCAAGAACCGCCAGTATCAGAGACAGATTCCATTGATTTCAATGGGAGCCAAAGGGAGGACGTCCTCCGTGCAGTAATTTCTTGTTACGATAGGGGGTGCTAATGTTATTTTAACTCAGGGAAACAAATTATAATATGCATAGTATTAAATACTGATATCAAACTGCATTTTTAAAGGAGTTTAGTCAGTTCAATTTCAAAAATACATTCTCAAAAAGTTTGGGGAGGTTCTTCCTCCGTTTCCTCAATGGAAGAACCTCCTCTGGTGCACACTTGTCCCTAGCTCACACTTGGTCCTAGGAGAAACAAAATGAAGAGAGTAAAGTATGGTAAACTGTGTGTTTCTCTTTTTCTCCCCAGACGTTAGACACTGACGATGCTGACGATGTGGAGATTGCTGTGGACAATGCAGCATTTATGGACGAGTTCTTTGTCCAGGTTTGTGTCTGTGTGTTTTTGTGGGACAATATTACCCTCCCTGTTTTTTTTGTGGCTGTAATCATTTTAAAATGCAATATTACATTAATTAATAACATGAATTGTTTCTTCTGAGTGAGGGCCACTGATCATGATACTCGGTAGACCGCAGTAAACTAGGTGACTACAAGGGATAAACCCCTAGGTGTTCCATTTTCATTTCTATGCAAACACCCGCAGTTTACTCTATGTAGCGCCAATAGCATTTGAAACGGTACAATGCGCTTTCCAGAGCCCAGAGCCTGACTCCCCTAGAGTAAGCACTAAGATGACGGTGGCAAAGAAACAAAGAAATACCTTTTAACTGACTGAAACCAGAAGCTTGAGTTAAACTGTAAGACATGCACATTCACTGTACATATTTTGAAAAACACTGGTTTATACCATTTCATTTGTATTTCAGTCTCAAAGCGCTGGGTATACTCAGTGACCCAAATCAATTCCTGCTTGGGTTTCATATTGCTACAGTAAATATTGTTAACCAGCACAAAGTCAGCCAGCTTCAAGAATCTGCAAAATATGTATTTTACTAGAGCAGAACCCAGCTCATAAGGGGGGATCCATCTGCTTGGGGCCAGACGATTATAGAGATGGAAAAAGAGAAGGGGGAGGGGGGTGTAAGGGAAGGGAGGTGAGGAGGAGAATCAGAAGGAAGTAGATTTATTCATACACGCATCAGGATAAAACACATTATACATGCTGCATATAAGCATGATATGTAGATCTACGAGATTCCATGATGCATATTAATGCAAGATTGATAGTGGATAGAAATGAAGAGAGCCAATATTGAAAGTTTTGGTTGTAGAACAGTTGAGTGGGTATACAGTGTGCCCATAAGGTTACTGTTATAAGAAAAAGCAGAGCAATAAAGCAGAAAACTCTATGATGGCATTCAGTCATATTACGGCTAAATAGGCCTGGCACACTATATGACAATAAGATGTATCTAAAGCAGAGTTGAACAAGTTAGAACAGTTTAGAACAGTTTGGAACAGTTTGGAACAGTAGAACAGTAGAAGAGTTTGGAATAGTTTGAAACAGTAGAATAGTTTGGAACAGTAGAACAGTTTGCGACAGTAGAACAGTTTGGAATGGTTTGAAACAGTAAAATAGTTTGGAACAGTTTGGAACAGTAGAACAATTTAGAACAGTTTGGAACAGTTTGGAACAGTAGAAAAATTTGGAACAGTAGAACAGTTTGGAACAGTTTGGAACAGTAGAACAGTTTGGAACAGTTTGGAACAGTTTGGAACAGTAGAACAGTTTGGAACAGTTTGGAACAGTAGAACAGTTTGGAACAGTAGAACTGTTTGGAACAGTAGAACAGTTTGTTCAGATAGGCGGCTATGAGTAGAGGGTTTCTGCAGGTGGATCAGGTTGATAGACTGCAGTAGCATCCCACAGTGGATACAGGTTGGAGAGTGAGAGGAAGACAAGGGAGTAAGTGAGCAAACAGACTTAGGCTGCCTTATATGCGTCTATGTAATTATAGGTTATGGTGAAGAGGATAAATGTTATCACTGCCATCAGCATTTGCAGTCAAATGGCCGACCGTTCTTAACAATGCTCCGCCCGGAAGTGCCGGAAGGAGAGGGTGCCCGGTATGGGAAGTATATTGCGATGGGTGTCATATCTTGATGCATTATTCCTAACTTTAAGATGCACTAAAGAGGAATGGTTTTAGTGTAGACTTAAAGATGGCAAGGGTGTCTGCTTCTCTGATAGGGAGATAGGAAGATCTTTCCACAGGATTCCACGCAATAGCAACAGGCTGGGCGTCTTTTGTGCTTTCGGAAATAAGACTGTCTATTTAAAAATAAATAAATAATGTAAAACTATAAATTAAAGTCCTTAAACAGAGACCAGTGACAATAAATTGCTGTGCTATATTAAGAAATACGGTCTTTTAAAATCGGACATCACAAAGTTTAAATGTATGTACTTTACATGTATTGACTGTGTTTGTTATGTGAATCAGGCTTTTGTAATCCTTGTTGTTCATGACATTGAGGATCATGTTAATAACCATTTAATACATTTATTAACAGCCCCTCTTATGCGGGTATGAGAATATCCTGCTCTGAAACATTTTTTATTTCTTGATATGACTCAATAGGACATGTATGGAAGCCCATTTCCGCCAGTAAAAGAAAAAAAAGGTGGTCACAAAAAGTCATAATTATGAGATAGAAAGTCATAATTATGAGATAGAAAGTCAAAATTATGAGATAAAAAGTCATAATTATGAGATAAAAAGTCAAAATTATGAGATAGAAAGTCATAATTATGAGATAAAAAGTCATAATTATGAGATAAAAAGTCAAAATTATGAGATAGAAAGTCATAATTATGAGATAAAAAGTCATAATTATGAGATAAAAAGTCATAATTATGAGATAAAAAGTCAAAATTATGAGATAGAAAGTCATAATTATGAGATAAAAAGTCATAATTATGAGATAGAAAGTCATAATTATGAGATAGAAAGTCATAATTATGAGATAAAAAGTCATAATTATGAGATAGAAAGTCATAATAATGAGAAACAAAGTAAGCATGCTTCACTTTGGCTTGAGTCTGATACAAAAATGGAGTACATTGAGGACTACTTTAAACGTGGCTTTACCACAAATGAAATGCTTGATTTGCTTGCTATTTCGCATGGAGTTGTATTACTAAGCAAGCGTACTCTTGAGAGGTTTTTAAGCAAGAAGAAGTTATGGCGACGGAAAAATAAAACCGATGTGGCTGAGGTGGCAGCATTCATTGATCAGCCACCAGCGTTCAATTCGCTGGTTTGCAGTACTAGGACCTAAGGTTACGCTGTCTGTATCTGAGAGGAAGCTCTGCATATCAGCTACATGCCCATTTTCTGTCCCCAAATCAAGTCTAATTCTGGAAGGGCATCCACCAGCGTGGATCACAGCATCCATAAAGTATTCAGCGATGACCTTCGGATCATTGTTTGTTTTATAGGCTTCAACCCATATCATCTTTCTTGAAAATCTGTCTATGCATCCGCTGATTGCAATTCCAAATGGTTTAAGCTTATCGTAGCCATCAATGTGCCAGACGTAGTTTGGACCACAGCTGTGGTAAACACGCCGTCGTAGTCTGTTTCTTGATCTCAGATCAACACCTTCACCATCTAGTAATCGTAACAATATTCGAACAGTCTCTCTGTCCGTCACAATTCCATTTAACCAACACTTTTGGTGCATCCATCGGTACCCATGACACTGACCAGATGTTTGCAGCTGCTGTTCAATGAATGCTGCCACCTCAGCCACATCGGTTTTATTTTTCCGTCGCCATAACTTCTTCTTGCTTAAAAACCTCTCAAGAGTACGCTTGCTTAATACAACTCCATGCGAAACAGCAAGCAAATCAAGCATTTCATTTGTGGTAAAGCCACGTTTAAAGTAGTCCTCAATGTACTCCATTTTTGTATCAGACTCAAGCCAAAGTGATTTTGACTGGTCTTATCTAGGCATGCTTACTTTGTTTCTCATTATTATGACTTTCTATCTCATAATTTTGACTTTTTATCTCATAATTATGACTTTCCTATCTCATAATTATGACTTTTTATCTCATAATTATGACTTTTTATCTCATAATTTTGACTTTCTATCTCATAATTATGACTTTCTATCTCATAATTATGACTTTTTATCTCATAATTTTGACTTTCTATCTCATAATTATGACTTTTTATCTCATAATTATGACTTTTTATCTCATAATTTTGACTTTCTATCTCATAATTATGACTTTTTATCGCATAATTATGACTTTTTGTGACCACCTTTTTTTTCTTTTACTGGCGGAAATGGGCTTCCATAGACATGACTGTTGTGTTCACATCCTATAAATTGCACAATAAACATAATTAGTGTCACATCTTTTTATATGAGACACCTGATATGACTTGTGGATGTATTCTTAAGCTATGCAGATATGAGTGTCTTGTATTGTATCTTGAGCCACATTGTGGAATGGTGTCACAAGTAAATATGTGATTCTCTCCACCCTTACAAACGTCACTAATTTTATGTTTCAGATTGAAGACATCAGGAGTAGCATTGACAAGATTGATTTTATGTTTCAGATTGAAGACATCAGGAGTAGCATTGACAAGATTGATTTTATGTTTCAGATTGAAGACATCAGGACAAGCATTGACAAGATTGATGAACATGTGGTTGAAGTGAAGAAGCTCTACTCAGTTATTCTCTCTGCACCTACATCGGAGCAGAGTAAGACACGCACATACACTCTGTACATTTTGAAAAACAACCGATACTGTATTTCAGTCTCAAAGCGCTGGGTATACTCAGTGACCCAAATCAATTCCTGCTTGGGTTTCATATTGCTACTGTAAATATTATTAACTAGTACAAAGTCAGCCAGCTTCAAGCATCTGCAGGCATTCTGTGTTAGTAGGAATTTGCTTGCGGAGGATTTGCGAAATAATATTTATTTAACTAACAATGTAGGCATATCTATAAAGCTAATGTTAACACACTGGGTGCACACTGTGTTTGACTTTCACGTCGTCTCTCCCTCTCCCCTCCAGAAACACAAGATGACCTTGAGGCTATCACCAACGACATTAAAAAGATGGCTAATAATGCACGAAACAAACTCAAGAGTAAGAACACCCCACCCCCCTCCCATTCACACACTCACAGACAGACAGACACACACACACACACACACACACACACACATCTAAATGAAGGAGGTTTCACTGGAACAGCATACAACCTCGACCCAAATCCTAAGACCACATTCCACATCCTTTACTACAGAATATCTCAAAATAAGTCAACAGGTCAATAGGTCATTGTCATCATCATTCAAAGATCAGTATCATATGTACACAAACGTCAGGAGAAGAGCCCGAGGCGTAGAGCACCCATTACATCATCCACTCTACAGACAATAACAGCGGCATCAAGTGTTATGTATAGCACAGGCAGTACACAAGTGGAGATGCCAACAATATCGACACAAGTTCATAGAAGTTTTTACAAAGCTTTCAAATTCAGTTTGAGAATCCTTGAGAAGCACTGTTAAAAGTGGCCTTCACCACATTTGAATCGCTGGTAAAGAAGACGGACTGATGTATAGGAAGTATATTGCGACAGGTGTCATGAATGAACATGGACTGATCAACTGAAAGAGTTTTAAAGTTATATGAAGAGTTATATAGGCTACTGTGTACATTGTATATAGTGTGTAACTTTTAAAATTTAAACTTGGACATGGACTCTTATCTTTTTATTCTTTATTTCTTCAGCCATTGAGAGAAATTTGGAGACGGAGCAGGAAGAAAGAGTCTCTGCTGACATGAGGATACGCAAGTCACAGGTGGGCAGGTGGCACCCACACACACACACACACACACCCTTATCTCCTCCATAAAAGTGTCACATAGATCCAGAGTAATGTGAACCCCCTGTCCCACATAACTAATATTTAATGTTTAATAATTGACAATTAACCTGTTATATGTTTATATACCACCTTGTTACCATCTATAACTTTTTTTTTTTTAATTATTATTTATTTATGTTAATTGTGATTTACAAGTCCCAGGTGGGGAGCTGGCACCCTTATCTCCTCCATAAAAGTGTCAGATAGATTGACGTCAATGGACTGGCCAGTAAGCCTGCCCTTTCTCACGTCTAACCATGCCTCTAACGTCTTTGCAGCATGCTGTGCTCTCACGGAAGTTTGTCGAGGTTATGACCAAGTACAACGAGGCTCAGGTGGACTTCAGAGAGAGGAGTAAAGGACGTATCCAGAGGCAGCTAGAGATTAGTGTGTATACACACACACACACACACACACACACACACGCACACACACATACTGTATGTGTGAACACATACACACTATATATATAGTGCATGTATTTATATTTCTTTGCATGAAAGCATAAGCTCATATGCTCAACATGGAAGCACTCATCCCCAAGGTAACATGGTTGTGGACAGAGGAACAATGTTCAGCTTTATCAGTGATGCGTTTCCTGCTTCCTTATTTTCTTATTCTCACTTCCCTTTCACCATCACTGCACACACTCTCTCTCTCTTCTCTCTGTCCCTCTCTCTCTATCTCTCCCTCTCTCTTTCTCTTTCTCTCTCTTTCACTTTCTTTCTTTCTTTCTTTCTGTCTCTCTCTTCCTCATACTCTTACTCTCTCTCCCTCTCTCTCTCTCCCTCTCTCATCCTCTATCCCCCTCCCTCCCTCTCTTTCTCTCTCTCTCTTTCTTTCTCTCTCCTTCTCTGTCTCTTTCCTTGTTTCTTTCTCTCTCCCTCTATATCCCTCCCTCTCTCTCTCCTCTCTCTTTCTTTCTCTCTCCTTCTCTCTCTCTTTCCTTCTTTCTTTCTTTCTCTCTCTCTTTCTCTCTCTCTCACTTTCTCTCCCTCTCTCTCTCTCTCTCTCTCTCTCTCTCACAGCTGGTAAAGCCACAACTGATGATGAGTTGGAGGAGATGTTAGAGAGTGGAAATGCAGCCGTCTTCACAGCAGGGGTAAAGCTTTGATTTGATTGGTTTATTTGGGAGTGCAGTGTGTGAATTTGAGTGTGTCAAATTCAAGATGTCATTCAAAGCACCATGGCCAAATCCATACTTGATATAATGTTTGTGGTTATCAAGCACGTAGGAAGTCATCATTTTATTTATTATTCCACAGATGTATCCCCTTTCTTGAAACAAATATTGAGTGCCATCTTTTTTCACGATTGCTACCATTTCAAAATTAACTGCCAGAGAGCAGTGGGTCAGTGGTGGGACTGTGATTGTCTGCGTTTGGCCCTTTCATAGCTACAGTACTGTATGTGCACCTGTATTTTAAACTTTCTCTCTCTCTCTCTCTCTCTCTCTCTCTCTCTGTGGTGTGTAGATCATGGACTCCACCATGTCCAAGCAGGCTTTGAGTGAGATTGAGGCGCGTCATAAGGACATTGTGCGTCTGGAGAGCAGCATTAAGGAGCTGCACGACATGTTTGTGGACATCGCCATGCTAGTCGAGAGTCAGGTACACTCACCTTTTCATCCCTCCTTCCTCCCCAGTCGTCTCCACATTCATCCATTTGTTCTTCATCAATCAGTCTGTCTGCATTTGTATCTCTCTTCTTCTATTTTCCCTCCTCATCTCTCTTCTTCTCTTTTCCCTCCTCTTCTCTCTTCTCTTCTCCTGCATTCCTTCCATTTAGTTTTTTCACACTGTCTTCACCTTCTTTTTTACTGTCCCATCCTGCACTCCAGCTGTAAACGTCTCCTTCTGTATTCTCTCTTTCTTTTTCTTCTTTCTGTGCTTCATCCCTCATTCCTCAGCTTTCTTCCTTCAAAGAGTGCTCCTCATCTCATCCCTCAGCCTCAGCTCATAGAGTGCTACTCATCCTATCTGTTGCATTGGCTGTGGCCTCCTGAGATTTCAAGAAACACTTGAAAGTGAGTGGTCAGATTGAAGACATGTTTTCTCTCTCTCTCTCTGTACTTATGCCATGTCAGTCCATTCGCCCTTTCATCGTAAACCTGTTGTCCATCAGTGTCATTGTACTATCAGGTTTACTGGTCAGTATTTGTCGACAATCTAAATACGACGAATGATCTAATTAGCTGTATGTTAATTGTTTCCATGCATTCTGAGGGAAAGTACATTGCAAGGTAAGGCTTCCAAACCAAACTAACAATTAGTCTTTCTGTGGGTTTTAATCGTTTATTTACATTTTGTGATTGTGACTGTGTATGTACAGTATGTATGCTTTCTTTATGGTATAGTACTCATGTACTGTGTGAATGCATTTGTGAATACTTACATTGAATCTGTGTATTTTCAGGGAGATACTGTAGACAATATTGAGGTGAATGTGACCAAATCTGTGGATCACATAGAAGTGGCCAAATCCGAGACCAAGAAGGCAATCAGGTATCAGAGCAAAGCTAGGAAGGTATGTGAACATCTCAGTATTTATCTGCATGTTTCTAGAGGAAGACATGCTATGTCACCTGACAATCTCTCTTCCTCTCTCTTGCACGTTCTCACCTTCCGACGGGTAACTTTTCAGCAGCTATGACTGCCATGACGGCAGCCATCACAGCTATGAACATTTAGGTGTATTTTCCTGCTTCTCACTTCTCTTTATTATACAGAAGCAGTAGTTCAGTCTTCAATAAATACACCTACATGAAGCTTCGCACACACACACACTGACAGAAGTATGTATGCAGAACAGGTAGTTGCATGTTTCCCCAAACTTTGCTGCTCCCCTACACTTCTTTATTGTGAAATGTTTCTTCTTTTTCTGGTTCTCCTGCTTTTCTCCTCTGTTTCTGTCTCTCTTGCTTTGGCCCTTTCTCTCTGCTCTCTCTCTGCTCTCTCTCTGGCCTCTCTCTGCCCTCTCTCTGCCCTCTCTCTCCTCTCTCTGCCCTCTCTCTCTGGCTGTGGGTGTGCGGGGCGTGGGCAGGGTGGCATCATCGACAGGATCGAGAGCAACATGGACCAGTCCGTGGGTTTCGTGGAGAGGGCCGTGGCCGACACCAAGAAGGCCGCCAAATACCAGCAGGAGGCGCGCCGTGTGAGTTGCTCAGTGGAGAACGGTTCCCTTGGAGACCAGCCCCTCGGTTCTCGTGGTTACACCGCCCCCTCGGTTCTTCCCTCAAAGACCCATCCCTTGGTTCCACCGTCAAAGACAAACCCCTCGGTTCTACCCTCAAAGACCCACCCCCCTTGGTTCTACCCTCAAAGACCCACCGCTCGGTTCCATCGTCAGAGACCCACCCCTGGGTTCTATCCTCAAAGACCCAACCCTCGGTTCTACCCTCAAAGACCCACCGCTAAGGCCCTCGTCGCTCCCTTTTCTTCTCACTCATCCCGCCTTCTCTTGTTTCACCAAACCTTTCCTTGGATTTCTTCTCCTCTCCTAATTGCCTGATCCTTGTTAGCAGGTTGGTGTTGCCCCCTTGTGGTGAGACCTAGTTACTACCCTTACACACATTTAACAGACATTATTACACGGCTCTTCTTAATGCTGTAGAATGCTTCATTCACTTGAATGGGGCTTCCCAACGTTCTGCGGTCAACTATTTTCCGATAACTGACCGTTGCTATGCAGTTAATGACCGCTGTCAAGGAAAGTGGCCTTTTTGCCTCTGATTCACATCTTTCGTAGCACTCCGCAAGTAGTACGGTAACTTATCAAGGGAGTTTCAGCGGACGGTTGAGCAGCTGTGTTCTAAAGAATGTTCATCTGTCTTTGAAGTTCAACGTCTTTGGCGAACTATTTCTCTGCTTTTTAACACTAGGCCTACGTATAGTAACAAAAACAAATACATTGTAAAAAGACACACTGTGTTAAGTAATTGTTTTAGTTTTAGCCGTATAATAAGCGGGATAATGTATAGAACGCCGGTCATTGTCGGGAAAATAAGCCCCTTCACGGTGAATCAACACCCCTCCGCTTCGCGTCGGGGTGCTGTTCGCCCTGTCGGGGCTTATTTTCCCGACAATGACCTGCGTTCTATACATTATCCCTTACTTCACAGTTACATACAGACAACTCCCACAGTTCCGCTGTCTTTGTCTTTCATTTTCATATGTTTGCTGTATGGGTGTGTTTGTTACAAGTATATCTCTGCGTGTTTGATGGACTGACTGACTTTATCATCCGATAAATAAGTCTGTCTCACAGTGTGACCTCAGAGGCACGGATGATGTTTTAAAGAACAAACATGTGGTTTGTTTTTACACAGCTACTGGAAATAACGACATTTGAGTTGGTGTGTTGTGTCTGTTTTGTGTCTTCCAGAAAACTATAATTATAGTGTGTGTTGTGCTGGTGATTCTGGCCATTATTGCGCTTATAATAGGCCTGTCTGTGGGTCTGAGAAGCGCCTAAGTACAGCTGACTGTTAAGTAAGTGTGTGACACGCCTGCTGTGTTCTCACGGGTGTGGGGTGTGTACAGTTGCTGGTAGTCAAGGCAATGGGTGTGGGGCGTGTAGAGTTGCTTTAAGTTCAGGCCACGGGTGTGCCTCTGTGTGGTAAAGGATTTGTGTTTGGAGTGGGATTGCATGTTCAGTGGTGTGTTGGCTTTGTGTGTGTGTGTGTGTGTGTGTGTGTGTGTGTGTGTGTGTGTGTGTGTTGCATATGTTATTTGCATGGGTTAAGGCTGCTTGGATCAACATGGTTATATGTGGTCCTGAGTTTACTTACTGTATTTGTCATCTTGTAGTTAGTCCTCTCATTGCACTTGGCGTTGTCTTTGTTATAGTCTATTTGCTTTGGGAATAAACTCTGCTGAATTTCTCCATATTTGCTCCACTCCCAGTGTATTGATGAATCATTGACTAATTGAGCGTCAGCTGTATTGATTAGCTGTCTTTGAAACAACTTGTAATCAACTAGCTATCACACAGGCATTATAAGTTCATCCAGTTATCTAGTAAGGATGCACCGATCCACTTTTTTCACCTCCGATACCGATACCGATATCTGAGGTTTAGTTTGGCCGATACCGATCCGATACCGATATAAAAAAACAGCGCGAAACTGGTAACTGTGTGTATGTGTGTGACCACACGTGCGAGAGGGAGAAATGAGGAGTGCATGACATGAGATCTTGTTGCATTTTTTGCTCATTTGCTACTTGATATCATGTCTAGTCATCACTATCAATCCATAACAAATAATCACAAATAATGTACGTTCTAACTAGCGCTAGTGTTCATATTAGTTAGCAATCATATATCCGCTAGCGCCAACTTTTACGTTACATTGTAGAGGCTCAGCATGGTGACCTGTTAATGTATTTGCTGGTTCTAGTCTGTTAAAAGACCCATGATTACATTCGATGCATGTGATCCTACATATGTGAGTGTCTGCAATGAGAATGGGGACTAATTAGCACTGCACTGAAATACTTTAATTGTTACAGTGTTATTGCTACACGATAACAATTACACAACTAATATAACTCAATACATATAATTGTGGACATTACACAAGGCAACATGAATCTCATTCATAGCTCATCCAGTCGAAATCTTAACAGGATGAACCCATCTTTATTAGAGCGAATCAACATCAGGACATCAGTTCAACTAAATCTCCGCTTAGCATGCTAATCGCTACTAATAGCAACGTGCACTCATAATACACTACCTATATAAACATTAAAAAAAAATATATATATATATATATTTTTTTTTAAATTGCCACCGATACCCGATCTAGAAATGTCTTCAATATCGGTACCGATACAAATATCGGATCGGTGCATCCCTATTATCTAGGTGGAGCAAACATGTTATCCCTTTTCTTCTGAGTCCCAGTTGGTGGACGATACAGGGAGCTCTGTGGCTGACGGTGTGTTCCTCTTCCTCCCCTCTATAGAAGATGATCATTATAGGCGTGGTCTGTGCCATGGTGGCTGTCATAATCATCATCATCATCATCACGCAGACCGTCTGAGGACAACCCCACCCTCATCATAATCATCACGCAGACCGTCTGAGGACGACCCCACCCTCATCATAATCATCACGCAGACCGTCTGAGGACGACCCCACCCTCCGTTCATCTCAGCAAGTCCCTCATCTCACCCTCACATCACTCCCCTGCATTCATAGGCTACAAAAGGAAGGAAACGGGAGCTCTGTCCCAGGCCTCGCCCCAGGCGTGTGTGTGTGTGTGTGTGTCAGGCTTCGCTCCAGGCATGACTCCTCCTCTCCCTCCATTAGTGACTGATGGAATGTCTGTAAGGTGAAGGGAACGTGTAGCTGCTATGGAAACCCGCTTTGAAGCTGCTCATGAACTTGAATAGAGGGGCATATGGTGGATGAATATGTTTTTAAAATGTCAACTGTCTTGCCCTAGACATCAGATGTGAAAATCGGATCATGAGTTAACAATAGAGTATTCAGTGTATTCAGTTATTTTGTCACCTGAGTTTAAAAAGAAAACTATAGATATCTTGTCCGCAAATCTTCAACCTTAGCTGTGACGACTCTCTTCACTAAACTCTTTTAAGTTTAAGCCAAAATGCCAAAGAAACATTTCACTTAATTTGAAAGAAGTTAAAAAAAAACGTTATATTTTAATTTTTTTAAAGTTTACTCCTTATTTAATACAATGAAAACTCCTTTAAACATTTCCAGACCAAAGGTGACCGGCTCACCGTTGTTGTCATTTTAGCAGGACCGTGGCAGCATACAAAAATGTTGTTCACTGACGTGATGTAAATTGGACAAAATGCCTCCAGGCTGCCACAGAAGCACAAGGTTGAGCCATAGATTTTTGGGAGTTAAGTGGTTTTCTTGCCAGATCGTATACTATTCTAAATATGTGATTTTAAATGTGAAACACATACTGTACACAGAGCATTCTGCTGCGTGACCTCTGTCCTTTAGATATCCTGAGATGAAGGTTGATTGGATTCTTGAGGAAGCTTTAATGACTAGCCTCCTAATACAGTTGGAGGTCTAAAGGTGATTCATTTCAAATGCCCTTGATTGGCACTGCAGAACCCAAAGGATGAATGAACCAATCATACTCCTGTCATATCCCTCTCAGCCATTCATAGACGAGGGATTTGTAAGATAATGAATGTGAGATTGAATGGATATTATTTTTCTGTGAATGCCAAAGATTTTATCTGAGTAATAAAAGATATTATATTTTTAAATTACTGACTTGTTTTTTGTCAAACCTTAAGCCTTGTGTCAGAATGGTTTAGAAAGTGCTTACATTTTTTTAATAAAAAAAATGATCTTGCTAGAGCGGGTGACAAATGTTATAATAATCTAGACATGAAAATTGTAAGAATGTGGTGTAGGGAAATAACATGTCAATCTCATTTTCCCTGTGCATGTGTGTGCAAAGTGCCATTCATCATGTCATATTACCCCACATCAAACCAGATGCATTCATATTGTAGATCCTGATCCCAGATAAGGAAGTGAAAACAAAAGGTGCGTGGTGTCCGTCTCCCTATCTCACACACTCACACTCACACACACACACACACACACACACTCTCTCTCACTCACACACACACACACACACACACACACCTGCATACAGCACACTGTACGCTCTCCTATCGGAACTTATCCTATTCACTCTCTCCTGATTTCCTCCCTCCTACCTTGATATGTGGAACTGGGAACTGAATCATATTGCCAATATCTTTCTTCTAATACAAAACTCATGCAAATGTCTTTGTGGATGTATGTCCTTCTCTTTTTTTCCTTTAGAAAAAAATGATGATTATGCTTTGTTGTTTAATTCTTGGGATTGTTGGCTTTGCCTATATCTACAGCTTCTTTTCATAAAGAGGAAACTACAGGTATTTAAGATACTTACATTTTGTATACAGCCTAATTACTTCTTCCATTATACAGTATGTTTTGAATGTTAATGATGACTAGATATTGCCTATTAAGCAATAAATGTCTGCAATTCGTTTGGTACTTATCCCCCCCCCCCCCTTCTGTCTCTCCAGGAAAGAAACAAATCGCTTGGTGTCTCCGTGATCTGTCAAGTCCAAATCACAACTTTCGTCCCCCAAATGTGTATAGTAACTGAGATGTTTGTAGTCTTGTGTTTGAATGAGATGGTTTGCCTGAAACCTTTTCTCAAATGTCGCCCTGAGGAGAACACCATAATTAGATTTTTTTTGTAAAGCATTCTTCAAACATAAAACATGTGCATCAGTTGTAGTATACAACATGCGCATTATTCGAACAACTATCAAAAAGGCCTACAATTTATAATTTCCCTTTGCTTGGTTAGCATCGATAGATTCCCGAAGAGTAGCCAACCCTAGCCTATATTCTACATGTGTGAATGTGTTGTGTCTGGTGCGTTTAACTGTAAGCAATCTATCGTCTGTACAGTCATACTTTGTTTGTGTTGGTCTCTCCCCTGTGAGCGAGAGACATTTTTATCTGCGATGTGGTGGCGTGTCAGTGCATGTTATGTAATAAAATATTTATTCGCAACGCTGCAAATTCACAGCAATACAATCTGCGTTGTCTTATTTTTTTCTCCCTTTCCGAGACGTGCCCACCCATTCACACAGCCTAAATTCCCCTTTTACATGTGACAGTTTTCATAACCAGCTAGCCTGTAAGTCTTTATCAACATGTCAACATCTGTATTTATATGAAAACATGGGCTGATTTATAATGCTTTCGGTTTTATAGTCAATAATACATAACAACCTACCGGACATGTAGTGTTATCGCTCTGTAGTGTATGTGACCAATAAAAAGGCTACGTTTCTTGAGCGCTTTTTGTTATTGGTCGATCCACCCATGCAAGTCCTTTCTACGACTCGAAGGATAGGTTCATTTAGTGACCCCATTTTTATGTGCTAGCGAATAGGCAGTCCTCTGCAATCTCATAATCTGTGTTTTCATAGGGTTTCTACGATCGGTTATATATTTTGGGCGTGGTCAAACTGTTCCATGTCGCCCTTCTTTTCTCAGATTGACATAATTTCCAACCAATGAAGTTTCCCCAAATGCATAGGTTTTTCACAAGAGGTGGATTTTACTATTGGCTTTATGTGTGTGTGTTCTGTGACAAGTTGAAAATGGCGGACTTCAGCGAATCGCCCTAACTTTATCGCACAATAACAAGGATAACAGATGTAAACGGCAAGATTTATCGGGAGTAATTCCACTTTAGTTTGGAATTCCTGAAATACCTCCGGTTAGCCCGCAAGAGTGCTCATAGATCATCACATTTCAAGAGCCTCAACTGGTAATGTTACAGTTGAAAGTTCTTCCTATATAATTATGTTTTCTAGCTAGCTAGCTTGGATACGATATGTGCCGTTGAATATGCTTGTGCTCGCCTTGTAACCAGTAATTTTATTCTGGACTGCAAATACTAGGTTGTTTACAAATCACCGATAATATTAGCTTACCAGCTAACATTAAGTTAAGTGGTCATGAATTTCTGATTCTTTAACTTGGCTAGCTGGCTAAGTTAGCTGTAATATGTTTGTATGTAGCATTTCAGGTTTATCATTTTTGTATCGTTCTCTAACATGAATTATTTGGGTCACCAGATTAAATTGGTAATAACACAGCGTACATTGACGATAAATTGTTAACGTTATTAGAATTTGCGATGATCAGCTGTCAGCTGCTTCCTAGGTTAGTCGCGAGGTTAACGTTACATTCAAGCTTTATTGCGTTTGTTAGCTTGGTGCCAAGGTATTCTTTGCAGAAAGGCTTCAGAAACCTAGCTATCGTTAGATATAACGAGATTTTGCTCTTTCAGTGAGTTTGCAAGAGATGGCTGATTAAACATCTACCTAGATATGTATCTTGCTCAGTAGTGTAGTGACTGGTGTCGCTCATGTCAGAGTAGCGTTTGCTGTCAACTAGCAAGTGTTTCGTTCCTTTAAACCTTTGTTGTGATGGCTAGCTAAGCCAGCTAGCTGGCTAGCTTAATACCTTAACTTGCTGTATAACAAAGGGGTGCTATCTACTTGACGAAGCTAGCCCATGTTGGATAGTAAATGTATTCACTATTTTGCTAACGCTACGAAATTACTGGTTTATTGACATAAATGCTTATGGAGTGTGAATGATGTCGGTGTGCTGTAGATAAACGGTGTTGTTTTTGGCCTCTGCTACTGAGTGGATAACGTTAGTTACTTTCCGTGTTACTGCAAAGGAGATTATGATGCTAGCGGCTAGTTAGCGTACGTATAGCTTAGTTAGCTATAACTGATAGCCAGTGTGGGTAACACAACTATAGACCAAACACGGTCATTTCTCCAAAGATAACTATTTTTACGTTGTCTTATTAAACGCCTCTATCTCTGATAAGTTAACGTTATTATTAAATAGAGAGACTTTAGCTATCTAACGTTACACTGTGACTGGTAGTCACTGTTGGAATGATGTTGGTCATGGGCCACAATTCATGTAACGTTTACGTTTGGTAGTTCTCATGTAGTTATTTTTCTGCTTCAGATCATGGAAGACACACACACTCGATACAGCAAGCGCCTGGTAAGTACCACAATAACTATTGTGTATAATCATAGCAATAATGTGGACGAAACTGAAAGTTTGCGTGGATTCTTTAACCTCTGTCAAGCAAATACTTTAGCGTTAGCCTGTCTCCTGACGGACAAATGAATGGTTGTACAGTCACAGTGTAGCGGATGTGTTGGCATGGCAATAGACGCACGTGCCACGGGGGCGCAGTGAGTGAGAAGTTCAAGTCCAGTTTAACTTGGAGCGCGTGGATTTGTTTTGGAAAGCAGGTGGCGAATGAATAGCCTGGGTGTTATCCGTTTGTACGCGTTCCACTGATTGCTGCCCTCTCGCTGAACAAACGTTTGTTCAGCTTGATCAGTGGAACGCGGACAAACGGATGGCACCCAGGCTAGCGAATGAAGGCACGTCATAAAAAATAAAATAAGAGCACACAAACTGGTATTTGACATTGATAGAATTGTATTTCCAGCACATTCTCTAGAAATGAATGATGTATTATGGGTATTCATTGGAATTGAATTAATGTTTACAAACTAGATTATTGGGAAAATAATTTAATTTAAGTGTTTTTGTAAATCATGTTGGGTTGTATGTGTGTATCTTCCTCTGGCAGTGATGAGTTTAGGTAACAGTGATGGGAGTACTATCACATTGTTACTGAAGTCTAGGTATTTTCTGAGATGGTTTCTTTGCACAGCGCACTGGGACACGCCGGCGTTATCAAGATGATGGAATCTCTGATGACGAGATTGAAGGAAAGAGAACCTTCGATCTGGAGGAGAAACTGCAGTGTGATAGATTCAGCTGTGACCTAGTCAAATACATGGAGGGGAAAGGTGAGGAAATGACCCAAGCAATGCAGTGCTACTTCTCATGAGCCAACATGCCGAAACATGGGGCTCACCACTTGTCTGGTTTTGTGTCTTGCGTTAGACTTCACCTTCGAGTACATCCAGAGGGAAGGCCTACGAGAGCCCCTGGTCTTCGAGAAGTCAGACGGCCTCGGAATCCAGTAGGGGACTTTTCCCTTTCTCTTGTTTTTCTCTTTCTTAACTCCTACAATCAGAGGTGATGCATGATGATTTTTGTGGTTTATTCTTTTTTTTTTTTTCTGTTTCACAGAATGCCAGATCCGGATTTCAGTGTGAGCGACGTGAAGCTGTTTGTAGGCAAGTCTCTCCCAACCACTCTGTGGTCTTACTCCTCAGCAGTGTGTTTCATCTACTGGGAACAGTTTTACTGTGGCCCTCACACATTATGCTGTGCCACAATCAATCAATTTGTTTATTGGATCAAGAGGGACAGTGTACTTCATGAACATTAAGATGTAAATGCACCCAATTAAAGCCAAAAGGCTAGTTTCCATTGGCAGTCCCCCTGCCAGAGTAAAAAAGGCTATACAACCTAAATAAAATAAGATAAAATAAAATCACCAACCTAAACCTGCTTACCCACTAATGATCACAAAGGCCAGTGTACCGCTAAAGAAGCGTTTTCTTGGACACAATGCTCTCCGTATTAATCTGAGAAGACAGAGACATTATTTTAAAAAAAAAATTGGGGCTTTTTAGTTTTTATGCCTCGTTGATAGATCAGTGAAGAGTGGAACAGGAAATGAGAGGGAGAAGAGGTGGGTAGTGGACAGGAGAAATGACATTGGGACTCGAACGCGTGTCCTCCAGTCAGAATGTGGTCGGGGCTTCTGGTTGCTCAGAGTGACATGATTGACTGCCTGTTCGAATCCTGTGTCCTTGTGCCTCCCCTGACAATAAATCTAAAATAAAATAAAATCACACACCTAAACCTGCTTACCCACTAATGATCACAAAGGCCAGAGTGTGTACCCCTAAAGAAGACTGTTTCTTGGACACTATGCTCTCAGTATTAATCTGAGAAGACAGCAGTGGCTGGGTAGTAACGCGTTACAAGGAACGCAAATGAATAAAAAAAGTAAATTTTTCTGGTAACGAGTACTTTTTGCATTCCTTTATAAAGTCTGCACTTTTACTCTTACTTGAGTAAATATTTGAACTAGAATTCTACTCTTTACTCAGTTACATTTCCATTGTGCTTTCATTAAAATGAGTATTGTGATAAAAGTACACATATCTTTGTTTACTGGAATACAAGCATACATGGCAACCAGAGGGTAAAAACGGAAAGGTCGGTTAGCTATGCGTTATCAACGCGCCCTCCACAGGTTGCAACATTGTTGTCATTTCATAGCCGCGCAGGAGACAACTTCAGGTCGACCGTTACGACTATAACTTTAATCGCCGGCACTATGGATGAGAAGATGGACGAAGCTAGTGTTACTACTGGTCCTCCTGACAGTCCTGGGGCAGCCCCCACTCCAATGTAATAATATTTTTTGCAACTCACCGTCAGCATCATGTTTATTTACTTGGCTAGCTTGCAAATGGCAGCTAAGTTAAACTGTCAGAATTGCTAGCATGAATAAGTCAAAAAATTTCATGGCATCTTTTTTCTTTACCGGGATGATCTTGTAAATAACTGCTTTTGCAGTCAGAAAGAGAGAGAGAGCATATCCCTCCATGAGAAAGAATGAGATCTCCTACATGGTCAATATAATGGCCTACTACTGTTATTTTCTATGAGATCTATGAGCTACATGATACAATGAAGCAACTTGTGAAGAAATGTGTCAAGAGTGCATTTCTTTCTGACTTACTCACGAGTGAACACTACACTAGCTCTGGAGGAACTGTACATCTTTATTAACGGCCAACTAAACCAACATCCAGAGGGTGCCTTGATAGTGGCAGGGGATTTTAACCATGCAGTACTCAAGAAAGTGTTACCAAAACTCCACAAAAATGTATGCTTTCCAACCAGAGATAAAAACACACTGGACCAAGTATATACAAATATACAGAGGGCATATAAAGCTGCACCATCCCCACACCTCGGATCATCAGATCATATCTCCTTGACACTGATTCCATCCTATAAACCAGTTGTCTGTAGATCCAAACCAGTTGTGAAGACAGTGCAGGTATGGAGTGAGGAGGCTGCTACATCTTTACAGGACTGTTTTGAGAGCACAGTATGGGAGGTATTTTCGCAGGGAGCCAACCTGGAGGAGTACACCTCTAACGTCCTGAATTACATTCAGTTTTGCGCCGAGACAGTACTGAGCACCAAAACCATCAAGGTGTTCCCTAACCAGAAACCGTGGTTTGACGGTAATGTTAGGTTGCTGCTCAGGACGAGAGCTGACACACTGGCCTACAGCACCCCCCGACGAGATCTAAAAAAGGGCATTAAGGAGGCCAAAGGCAAGTACAGGCAGCGCATTGAGGGTCACTTTGAAAGCAAGGACGCCAGGAGCATGTGGAGAGGCATCAAAACCCTAACTGACTACAAACACAAGAACACACTGGTTAGCAAGGACAAGGACCTCCCAGACACCCTAAACCGCTTTTTTGCCCGCTTTGACAAGCAGCACAGTGGGGTAACAGTGGAGCATCAGATGTCAGGGTCAGAGGAGGAGCAGACTCTCACTCTTCAACACCACCAAGTGAGGTCCACCTTGAGTAGAATTGACACCAGCAAGGCCACTGGCCCTGATGGGGTGTCGGGACGTATACCTAGATCATGTGCCGACCAGTTAGCAGGAGTTTTTACAGACATTTTTAACCTCTCCCTGCAACAAGCCGTAGTCCCCACCTGCCTCAAGACCACTACCATCGTCCCTATCCCCAAAAAATCTGCCATTACCTGCCTCAATGACTACCGCCCAGTCGCCCTCACCCCAGTAATCATGAAGTGTTTTGAGCGGATGATACTGGCGCACATCAGACACCACATCCCTGTGGACCTGGACAGCCACCAGTTTACCTATAAGGCAAACAGATCCACAGAGGACGCTGTCTCCATCGTACTCCACACAGCCCTGTCCCACCTGGAACACCCGAACACTTTAATACAATAATCCCCCATAAACTGGTCCTCAAACTCATTAATCTCAGTCTCCCTACCTCACTGTGCTCATGGATCCTGGACTTTCTCTCAAACAGACCACAGAATGTCAGAATAGGGCATATGACATCCTCAACTGTAACCTTGAACACAGGTGCGCCCCAGGGGTGTGTGCCCAGCCCAGCCCTCTACACGCTCTTCACCCATGACTGCGTGCCTATACACTCATCCAACACCATAATCAAGTTCGCTGATGACACCACTGTGGTGGGGCTCATTAGTAACAACAACGAGTGCCATTATAGGCAGGAGATCGAACACATGGCAGAGTGGTGTGTGGACAACAATCTGGTCCTAAACACAGAAAAAACAAATGAGCTCATTGTGGACTTTAGGAGGCCCAAGAGGACCACGCAGACCCCACTTACCATCAACGGGGAAGAAGTGGAGAGGGTGGACTCTGTTAAATTCCTAGGGACGTACATCACCAAGGACCTAACATGGGCAACTAACGTCTCCAATCTGGTAAAGAGGGCCCAGAAGAGGCTCTTCTTTCTACGGAAGCTGAAACGGGCTGGTTTATCCACACACCTGCTCATAAACTTTTATAGGAGCACAATTGAGAGCATCCTCTGCCAGGACTGCAGTGTGTGGTATTCAGGCTGCACAGTGGAGAGCAGGAGGGACCTGGCCAGGGTGATTAGGTCAGCAAAAAAGATCATAGGAGCTGAGCTCCCAGACCTGGAATCTGTGTGTAATGACCGCCTGAAGAGGAAGGCAAGGTCAATAAGTACGGACAAAACACACCCTGGACACACCGTGTTTGTTTCCCTACCATCAGGGAAAAGGTACCGCACACTGCGGGCCCGCACCACAAGACTGAGGAACAGTTTTTTCCCAAGAGCTGTAGCCTCCATCACCCCCTCAACCCTCGCCCCTACCTGACCCCCTAACAAAGCACTAAAGACTTGATGGGCACAATATGTACATGGTGATGTGTGTGGGTGTGTGAGTGAGCGAGTGAGTGAATGTGTTTCTGTGCATGGTGTGTAATGATATCTTTGCACTTCACAACTGCCTTCCATTTTTTAAAGTATTTATATATATATATATATATATTAATAATTTCTGTAATTTGGTCTTTGTCCTTGAATTGTCATATTTGTCATGCTCTTATTGTGTCTTTGTGTGTTGATGTCAATTTTATGTATCTAAACAAACTGCTGCTGGAGAGCGCCAAACTGTTTTTCGGTGTGTACTACAATGACAATTAAACTCCTTGAATCCTTGTTATGTTTTTCATTGATCCAAACAGTCCAACACAAAAAAGTAACTTGTAATTTGAGTAACTTTTAAACAGAGTACTTTTTTACTCTTACTCGTTTTCCAATTTGAATATTTACTTTTACTCAAGTCGATTTTGAAGGAGGTAATTGTACTTTTACTTGAGTACCAATTTTCAGTACTGTACCCACCACTGGAAGACAGAGTGGCGTTATTGACTGCCTGTTCAAATCCTGTGTGCATTTACATTGTCATTTAGCAGACGCTTTTATCCGAAGCGACTTACAAGGATGGCACACTGCACATCAGAAGCGATTAGGGGTTCAGTGTTTTGCTCAAGGACGTTTCAACAGGGAATCGAACTAGCAACCTTCTGATTACTAAACGACTTATCTTCCTCCTGTGTCCTTGTGCGTCCCCTGGCCTGTTCTTTAGGGAGCCGCAGGATGATCGACGTGATGGACGTCACGACGCAGAAGGGTATCGAGATGTCTATGGGCCAGTGGAGACGCTACTACGAGACGCCCCCCTCCCAGAGGGAGAAGCTCTACAACGTCATCAGCCTGGAGTTCAGCCACACCAAGCTGGAGAACCTGGTCAAGAGGCCTGCATCGGTAAACTTCCCTCCGTCACACACACACACACACACACACACTCCAATGTCCAGTACCCCCATCCTGTGTGTGTGTGTGCGCCTGTGTGCGCACCTGTGTGCGCACGCCTGTTTGTGTGTGCGTGCGCCTGTGTCTGTGTGTCTTACGGAAAGCTTGTCCCCCACAGGTGGACGTGATCGACTGGGTGGACAACATGTGGCCGCGCCATCTGAAGGAGAGACAGCGGGATTCGACCAACTCCATCATAGAAATGCAATATCCAAAAGTACAGAAGTGAGTCCGAAAACAGACCAGTGAAAAACCTATCCTCCAGCAGCTATGCATGATACCACAGTCTCTCCTAGTTTGAGTGAAGCTTCATTTATTGTTCTCCGAGCCCCCTTTCTGAACCCTCTCCGAGCACCTCGGAGAGGCCCTCGTACGGGAAGTTAGAAAAATTTGTAGGTGCACGACAGCCTCTCCAAGGTGCTCAGAGAGGGTTCAGAGAGAGCGGTTAAAAATCGGACAGGTGTTCCCTGTTTCCGACTCCGTGAATCGAAGTAGCATAAATGTAGCTTTAGTCAGGCAGGTGAACATGACATCACAGTCACTCCTAGTGTGAGTAAGTCAGGCAGGTGAACACCAAAGGGTATTTTTTTGTGTTCATTGAATATGTCAGTCCATGCAAATTTGAGTGAAATGCACAGTACAATTCAATGAGTAAGGTCTAGCCATATTGTAATTTTTTGACATTTGGAAAGCATAGAGACATGTGTTACTAGAAGTGTTGGTAATGGGAATTGGACTTGGTTTGCTTTGCTTGTGTAAGGGCTGTTTGTCATATAATTTCTTATGCTGTGTCACTAAATGGACTGGTGTACACAACAACCATATGATGACAGTTCATGGAGCGTACACACACACACACACACACACTCACACACACACACACACTCACTCTCTAATTCCGTTGTACCGAGGTTCTTGGTGAAGGTGTCTTACAGCTTTCACCCGCTTTCTTTAATCTCTCTCAGGTATTGTCTCATGAGTGTCGAGGGCTCCTTTACTGACTTCCACATTGATTTCGGTGGCACCTCTGTCTGGTACCACATCCTACGAGGAGGAAAGGTGAGCACATTGAGAGAGCCTACGGTACGGTAGAGTACGGTAGTTTCGGGGGATTGTGTCTTTGCCACATCAATGGAATTGTACACTTTGGGGAAGTGTTGGGCTCGTTCACGTACTGTAGATTTGTTTGTGTCATACACAGAACTGTGCAAAGAAAATGTTGTAATGTGGGGATGCTTTAAAAAAATCAAGGCCTGACTGTGTGTGTGTGTGTGTGTGTGTGTGTGTGTGTGTTAGGTGTTCTGGCTGATCCCACCCACTCCCCAGAACCTGGAGCTGTACGAGAACTGGGTGTTGTCAGGGAAACAGGGGGACATCTTCCTGGGTGACAAGGCATCGCAGTGCCAGCGCATCGAACTCAAACAGGGATACACTTTCATGATCCCCTCAGGTAAATGCTCACGCTCACCCGTGCTTAAACACGTCAGTTTCTTAGAGCATTGTCTAATGCCACATACATGAGCTGCAGTGGGGGGGGTGGGAGGGGTGTGTAAGATATACATTTGCTCAGTGTGAACAGCTTGCCGGCTTGATGACAAATTTATTGTGTTTCGACCAATAAGGTGCCCAGTGTTGCCTGAGAAAGTTCTAGAAAGTTCTTGGCGTGTGTGTGTGTGTGTGTGTTTGTGTTTTTAAGGATGGATCCATGCGGTCTACACTCCAGTGGACACGCTGGTGTTCGGAGGGAACTTCCTTCACAGCTTCAACATTCCCATGCAGCTCAACATTTACAGTATCGAGGACCGGACGAGGGTGGGCCTACAGTCTGATCTTTCACCCTTCACATGTGTTCTTTCACCCTGTCTATACCTGCTATAGTGGTTCTGGTGACCCTGTCTATACCTGCTATAGTGGTTCTGGTGACCCTGTCTATACCTGCTATAGTGGTTCTGGTGACCCTGTCTATACCTGCTATAGTGGTTCTGGTGACCCTGTCTATACCTGCTATAGTGGTTCTGGTGACCCCTGTCTATACCTGCTATAGTGGTTCTGGTGACCCTGTCTATACCTGCTATAGTGGTTCTGGTGACCCTGTCTATACCTGCTATAGTGGTTCTGGTGACCCTGTCTATACCTGCTATAGTGGTTCTGTTTATCCCGGCTATAGGTGTTCTGGTGACCTTGTTTATAACTGCTATAGGGGTTCTGTAGGGGTTCAATAGCTGTTCTGGTGACCCTGATTATACCAGCTATAGTGGTTCTGGTGACCCTGTCTATACCTGCTATAGTGGTTCTGGTGACCCTGTCTATACCTGCTATAGTGGTTCTGTTTATCCCGGCTATAGGTGTTCTGGTGACCTTGTTTATAACTGCTATAGGGGTTCTGTAGGGGTTCAATAGCTGTTCTGGTGACCCTGATTATACCAGCTATAGTGGTTCTGGTGACCCTGTTTATACCTGCTATAGTGGTTCTGGTGACCCTGTCTATACCTGCTATAGTGGTTCTGGTGACCCTGTCTATACCTGCTATAGTGGTTCTGGTGACCCTGTCTATACCTGCTATAGTGGTTCTGGTGACCCTCTCTATACCTTCTATAGTGGTTCTGTAGGGGTTCTGGGTTACACTTTATTTGAAGCCGTCTACATAAGGGTGACATGACACTGTCATAAGAATGACATGACACATGTCATACACATTAATGACACGTTATTTTTGTTCATGACTGGTTCATGACTGTCATAATGTGTCATTTGGTGTTTGTAGGGTTAGGGTTAGGGTTAGCTGTGTGTACAAACACCGAATGACACATTATGACATCAGTCATGAACCAAATAACGTGTCATTAATGTGTATGACATGTGTCATGTCACCCTTATGTAGACGGCTTCAAATAAAGTGTTACCGGGTTCTGTTTATACCTGCTATAGGGATTCTGGTGACCCTGTTTATACCGGCTATAGGGATTCTGGTGACACTTTTTTTCCTCTTCCCTGGTTTCTTTCTCTCCTCTCTGTGGCAGGTGCCGGCTAAGTTCCGTTACCCGTTCTATTACGAGATGTGTTGGTACGTGCTGGAGAGGTACCTGTACTGCCTGACTAACGTGTCTCATCTCACCCCCGAGTTCCAGAAGCAGTCGCTTGGTATTGGTGAGTAAACCATCTTTCCAAGATATAAACACACTCTTGAACAGTTTATTCCCGTAAAATGGCGTTTACATGACCATGAAACCCTCCATCTTTCCAAGATAAACACACACGTTTGAACAGTAGACTCCCGTCAAATGGTATTTACATGACCATGAAGGCCTTCTCAGTAATAGATTATGGTATCTGCTACTAGGCCTGAAACGAGAAGACTTCCACCAGGAACAGAAACCGAATGGCCAAACCAAAGAGGAGGAAGAGGACGGCGAAGAAAAAGATGAGCAAGACAACAAAGAGAAGGAGGAAGAGGATGAAGTGTTCCTGAAGGAGGATGATGATGATGAGGAGGATGAGGAAGAGTTGTCGGCGTCTCCAGCGGGTCAGCTGGGGGTGAAGGTGCACCTGACGCCGCTGGAGCTAGAGGGTCTGTGGCACCTACTCAACAAGCTGGAGGAGCTGCCCACCCACAAGAAGTGCGTCCCAGCGGGCATCCGCAACGCCCCCGCCCTGCTCAACGACATACGGGTTAGTGACAAACACACACACACACACACACGCACCCGCCCTGCTCAACGACATACGGGTGAGTGGCACTGTCACATGTCATACCTCTAGGGTCGAAATGACATAGACGCAGAGCGGACGGAGTAGCTTTCACAATGGTTTTATTTTAGATTTCAAGCAATGATCCAACCCAAACCACGTTAACAAAACGTCTGCATTAAATCCACGGAACAACGCACAAAGACAAAGACAAGGACAAACAAAAGATCAGCAGGACACGCCGTTGCTCAACGACACACACACACACACACACACACACACACACATACATAACACCCCGACCCTGCTTAACGACATACACACACACACACATACATAACACCCCAACCCTGCTTAACGACATACACACACACACACACACATGCACCCGCCCTGCTCAACGGCATACTGGTGAACAGCACACACACTCTCTCTCACACACACACACACACACACACACGCATGCACCCGCCCTGCTCAACGGCATACGGGTGATCAGCACACACACACACACACATGCACCCGCCCTGCTCAACGACATACGGGTGAACAGCACACACTCTCTCTCTCACACACACACACACACACACACGCATGCACCCGCCCTGCTCAACGGCATACGGGTGATCAGCACACACACACACACACACATGCACCCGCCCTGCTCTACGACATATGAGTGAGCAGCACACACTCTCTCTCTCACACACACACACACACACACACGCATGCACCCGCCCTGCTCAACGGCATACGGGTGATCAGCACACACACACACACACATGCACCCGCCCTGCTCTACGACATATGAGTGAGCAGCACACATGCAACTAGCAGACCCCACTGAAACATGAGCTAGATGGAAAAGTACATACATATCCGCACAGCGCATACGTTTAAACCGTAATCTCAGAGTGGCATGCTGTACTCTACTATATAATGACAGACAGCTGGGTAGTGATGTTGTTGTTGTTGTTGTTGTTGATGTTAATGTTTTTGTTGTGTGTCTGTTGTGCAGACGTTGCTTGAGGAACATGCTGATGATGACCCCGGATTGTCCTACACTGGAAAGCCCATCGTGAAGTGGCCCAGACGGGTAAGAATGGGTTTGCGATCCTTATTAGCAATTATTATTCAACTTGCTATTGTCCATCATCTATATGTAGTTTACTAATGGGATGGTAGTATACGGTGGTACAGAGACATACCACGCACCCCACTGTAGTTTCTGAGTGGGATTAAATTCAACCTAGTAAGGCAGCAATTGAAAAAAGCGAATTGCTTTTAAAAACCAAAAACTCACTATAAACTTTCATTGTGTAGCTAAAAATATGTCTCAAGCCATCTTTTCTACTTACTGACTTGGCTGTTGAGGGACTTTCCAACACAGATAGATGCACAGATTGTCACTCACGCATACAAAGTCTGACACACACACACACACACACACACATACACACACACACACACACAAATGCACACAAATGCACTCTGTCAAAGCTTTGTCCGTCATTATTCCATGAACATTTCTTCTCTCCTCACCTGACAGCCCTCGTGGTACCGTCCCCCGACCCCTCCCCCTGTGCCGGTCTACCGGCCGCGGCCACCCGGACCGACGGCAAAGCTCTCGGGGCCCCGGGCCCCCCGGAGGCGAGCTGAGGCGCTGCGCCGGCGGCGGGTTCGCTGCAAGCGCTGCGAGGCGTGTGTGCGGACGGAGTGTGGCGACTGCATCTTCTGCCGCGACATGAAGAAGTTTGGTGGGCCCGGCCGCCTCAAGCAGTCCTGCCTGCTGCGCCAGTGCCAAAACGTGAGTGCCGTCGCTGGCACCGCTGCTTTCACCGTACACTGAGCTCCGTTCTCTAGTCCTTTGTGCATGCCTGTCAATCAAGTCCAGCTGTTGCTGTGCAGTATCTATGTGATGGTGTAAAGACAGTGAAGATGGTGCCAGACCACCGAGAGCCTTAAACCTCTTTTAAATGTTACATTTGTCTCTTCTTCTCTGTTCCCCACCCTCTCTGGCTCTGTGCAGCCTGGTTTGCCCAACTCTGCGGTGTGTGCCGTGTGTGGCGAGGGCAACCCCCCTGGGGAGAACTCGACCCCGACACTTATGGAGTGCTCTGCTTGTGCCAAGATCACACACCCAGAGTGCCTCAAGGTACAGCACGCACACACACACACACACACACCCACCCAGAGTGCCTCAAGGTACAACACACACACACACACACACACACCCACACTTACACACACACACACACACACACACACAATACTGTACCTCAGCTAAGCCTTCGGGTTGGGATGTGTAATTAAAGCCAGCGGGTCTGTTTGTGCTTGCTCAGGAACCGAGAGAGGGTGTGATCAATACAGACTTACCCAGTTCCTGGAAGTGTCCAAGATGTGTTCAGGAGAAGAAAACAGAGGTAGCTTTACCTCACACCTCTCTGATCTCTTTGTCTTTCCTAACCTCTCTCTCTCTCTCTCTCCCTCTCTCTCTCTCTCTCTCTATCTCTCTCTCTCTCTCATTCTCATTCAGCACTTGATTGTTGTAAAAGGGTGATCATTACTTCACTAATCATTAACCCTTTTCAGTCTGGCAACAGTAGTGATGATGATGAAGATAAAAGCAGTGCCGTCTCGGGCACCCGCGTCTCCGCATCGGTGCCGCCACCCAAGCGTGCCCACCGGGAGGGCATCGGGGTACGGGAGGGCCGCAGAGGAAGGCGCCCCCTCACCCCCTCCAGGCGCCTGCCGCCCCCGTCCCAGAGGCTGCTGCTCCAGCAACAGCAGAACAGGAAGAGGGCGGGAGCACTGGAACTCCAGCTCAGGAAGAGGGTGAGGGGGACGCGTCTCATTGGTTCACTCCCACAAGGGCCACGCACCTCATTGGTTCACTCCCACAAGGGCCACTCATCTCATTGGTTCACTCCCACAAGGGCCACGCACCTCATTGGTTCTCTCCCACAAGGGCCACTCATCTAATTGGTTCACTCCCACAAGGGCCACGCAGCTCATTGGTTCACTCACACACAGACATGGACACTCCATACAGAAGCTGCACATGCATACAACCCTGATGACACTGAAAGTAAAACAGCCATTTCTATAAAGTATGACGTTATTTAACAGAGTCTTTCTTTACACAGATTAAATTGGAGCGAAATAAGATCTTGCAGTCGGTGAGTTCTGTTGTCTTTTTTCTCTCCATATTTTCATCCTCCAGTATTCCATCTTCCCATATTGGTCATCTTGACCATTCTTGCACACTTCAGCTTGGAGTGAGGAGCATTTTGCAAGATTCATGACCTGTACAGTCAGGACTAACACTGGGCTGTTTAATGCAACATGCTCAGAAAATAAGCTTATTCATCATCTAATTTTACAGTCTTTTTCCCCCTCCCTCCCTCCCTTTTCTTTCTTTTTTCTTTTTCACCCTTCTGCTGTTTCTTCTTCTCTTCTTGACTTAAATGATGTCTGCTCTGTCATGCTATCTGTCTCTGTATCAGAAGCCGTCCTCTCTGTCTCTCTCCCCTAAGCTCCTGCGTCAGCGCAGTGCGGAGAGAGGGGGCCGGAGCGGGGACAAGACGGGGCTGGGACGCGGAGCCTCCAGAGGACAAGGAGCATCGGTCGCACAGACACCCAGCCAGACGCCTATGGGCCGGGGCAGGGGCAGAGGCGTCCGCCTCAGGGGAGGAGGGAGAGGGGGAGGAGGATGTGGGGGGAGGGGCAGCGGGGAGACGCAGCGCGGCGGCGGCAGAGTTGAGCGGGACGACACGGCTGACGACAGCGAGGAAGAGGAAGACGAAGAGGAGGAGAGGAAGGAGAACCGGCCACAGCAGCGGGCCAGAAGAGGGAAGGAACAGACACAGGAGGAGGAGGAGGACGACGACAACGAGAACGAGGATGACAGTGAAGAAGGAGAGCAAAAGAATGGTGGAGGGGAGAGAGACGATGGAGAGGAAGAAGATGAGGAAGACGAGGAGGTGGGGGGACCACCGAGTGCAGCGGTTCTGCTGGGGGATGAGGAGGCACGGAAGCAAACTTCCTGCCTGACAGTGAAGCTCCAGCGGGTGTCTCGTGGCCACCGCGACCCCAACGCCATCGTGCCCAAGCTGGAGGCTGCCATCACCCCCCGCTCGCCACCCTCCGCCCAGCGCCCCTCCCTGCTCCGCCCTCCCCTTCGCAACGGAGCCTCCCACACCAGCACTCATCCAGCCACGCCGGCACCACGCTCCGCACGCCCAGAGAAGCCCTCATCAACGGGCCTGGCCCGCAACGGTGGGCAAGGGCTCGCCCACAGGGGGCGTGGGTCCCGGGGACACTGGCAAACCCACGCCCACTCCTCATCGTCGTTGTCGTCCTCGCACTCTTCGCTCCATCTCTCTGCCCAGAATGGAGGCAGTGGGCCAGGCTGTGAGAAGGAGGTGTGGGTGTCTGTGTTCCGCTACCTCACCCAGGCCCAGCTCTGTGTCTGCATGGCCGTCTGCAGGAGCTGGTACAAGTGGTGAGTTCTGTCCTTTGGTGTGTGTGTGTGTGTGTCTGGGTGTCTGTCTGTGTGTGTGTGTCTGTTTGTGTGTCTGTGTGTGTCTGCATGGCTGTCTGCAGGAGCTGGTACAAGTATTTCTTTGAGAATTGTGAGGTCCCATTGTCTCACTTTCTTTTTGGTTAACATTAAAAGCAGAGACCTGTATTTGCCTCATAATTGGCCTTATAACACCACTGGTTTGGCTCAAGTCCTCCAGAGTTGGACTACAACTCAATACCCGTGAAATCTCCAGAAGGGTTTGGTATCCCTGACAGAGGACATAGAAATTGCAGAATGCGTTCTGATTATGTTCCACTCTGTTCCCTTCCAGGGGCTGTGACAAGCGCTTGTGGGTAAAGATGGACCTGAACCGCTGCCGCTCCCTCAGCGCCCAGGCTCTCTCGGGCATCATCAAACGCCAGCCAGTCTCCCTGGACCTCTCCTGGACCACCATCTCAAAGAAGCAGCTCACCTGGCTCATCAACAGACTACCAGGTAGGGAACACACACATTGCATCACCCTCGCCCTCATTGATGCCTTGTCTTTAGTAGTCGGTGCACATACCTACCACTCACACCACTGACGTTTCTGAGTGGGATTAAATTCACCTAGTAAGGCAGCAATTGGAAGAAAAAAAAAAGAAGAAAATAAACTCACTATAAACTTTCATTGTGTAGCTAAGATATGTCCCAAGCCATTTTTCCTACTTACTCTGTGTTGGAACAGCCAAGTCAGAGCGACCTAAGATGATTTGAAATGGGTATGTTGTTGTGGTTGTCTCTGTCTCAGGTCTAAAAGACCTGGTGTTGTCGGGCTGCTCCTGGATGTGTCTCTCTGCCCTGAGCTCCACCACCTGCCCTCTGCTGCGCTCCCTGGACCTGCGCTGGACCGAGGGGATTAAAGACGCCCAGATCCGAGAGCTGCTGAGTCCCCCAGGTACCACGGCTCATCCCAGGGCCCTGTGTCTTTAGCTCATCCCAGGGCCCTGTGTCTTTGGCTCATGTTTAATAAGTGGTGTGGAAATAAGCTCAGGAAGTATTGGAATAATGTCTCCTTTTACAAACTCATTCCTCTTTCTGTCCCTCCCCTCAACTCTCTCAATTCCTTCCCATTTCTCTTGGTCCTTTATATTCTGCACCGTCTCCTCCCCTCCCTCCTGTGTGCTCTCCACCATCTTTCTTTCTTTCTCTCTCTCTCTCTCTCTCTCTCTCTCTCTCTCTCTCTCCCCCTCCCCATCACCAGGTTCTGATAACCGCTCTCAGCTGCGTAACCTCCAGTGTCTGCGTCTATGTGGTCTGGAGATCAGCGAGGCCACCCTGCGTCTCATCATCCGCCATATGCCCCTGCTGACGCGCCTGGAGCTCTCACACAGCCCTCTCACCGACCAGGCCCTCAACCTGCTCACCGCTGTGGGCTCGTCCACCCGCAACACACTCACACACCTCAACCTCTCCGGTGAGTCTCACACACACACACACACCTCAACCTCCCCGGTGTGTGCAGCCTCTGCCCGCAACACTCACACTCACACTCACACTCACACTCACACTCACACTCACACTCACACTCACACTCACACTCACACTCACACTCACACTCACACTCACACTCACACTCACACTCACACTCACCCTCTCCGGTGCGTGCAACACACTCACACACCTCAACCTGCTCCTCCACCCGCAACACACTCACACACCTCAACCTGCTCCTCCACCCGCAACACACTCACACACCTCAACCTGCTCCTCCACCCGCAACACACTCACACACCTCAACCTGCTCCTCCACCCGCAACACACTCACACACCTCAACCTCTCCGGTGAGTCTCACACACACACACACACCTCAACCTCCCCGGTGCGTGCAGCCTCTGCCCGCAACACTCACACTCACACTCACACTCACCCTCAACCTCTCCGGTGCGTGCAACACACTCACACACTCACACACCTCAACCTGCTCACCGCCGTGGGCTCGTCCACCCGCAACACACTCACACACCTCAACCTCTCCGGTGCGTGAAACACACTCACACACCTCAACCTCTCCGGTGCGTGAAACACACTCACACTCACACTCACCCTCTCCGGTGCGTGAAACACACTCACACACTCACACACCTCAACCTGATCCTCCACCCGCAACACACTCACACACCTCAACCTGATCCTCCACCCGCAACACTCACACACCTCAACCTGCTCCTCCACCCACAACACACTCACACACCGGTGCGTGCAGTACCAAGCTTACCTCTTAAATGTGCCCACGATCACTTGAGCAGATACCTTCATCCATATCTATGCTATCTAACATATTTATATGCTGTATAAATAAAGTTTAAAAAATATATATTATTATTATTATTATTATTATTATTATAATAATAATAATAATAATAATAATATAATGTAAATCAGCATCATTATTTCAGAGACTGACTCCCTGTTTGTTGCCTTTCTCTCCGCATGTCTCTCCTCAGGATGCAGTCAGCTGTCGGATCGCTGTCTGGCGTACCTGAAGCGCCTGTCATGTCTGCGCCAGCTGGACCTCCGCAACAGCAAGGGCGTGTCGCGTCAGGCCTGCGAGACCTTCATCTCCGAACTGTCTGTCAACATGCTCTTCTGCCTATCAGATGACAAGCTCATCGAGAGGATATCATAAAGCCCTCCCACTTGGGGGACAGACTGTGGGGTTTTGGGGTGGGGAAGTGTGTGTGTGTGTGTGTGTGTGTGTGTGTGTGTGTGTGTGTGTGTGTGTGTGTGTGTGTGTGTAAGGCTGTGTGTGTGTTTGTTTGTTGATGTCTGTCTGTCTTTTTCCTCTGTATGACAGAGGAAAGCTAAAGCTGAGGAAGAGAATGGAGGCTCAAAGCATTTTGGGGTGGGATGGGAGAGAGGCCCGTGGTTGGAGTAGATGCTTCCAGGGGTTGGGGCAGTGGTTAGGGAGGGAGGGAGGGATATGGTGCTGTACAATATAACAAATGAAACTAAAGACTCAGGAGAGATGGAGCTCGGTAGCATGGCTGGTTAGATGGATGGATGGATGGATGAAAAAGTAAACTTATGATGGGTGGAACAGAGGCATGAGTACGTGTCGGGGTATGACCCAAGTCTTAAGTGCTTTAATACGTGTCTGTCTATCAGGGAGAGAGAGGCGTGTCATACACCTGTGAAGGCACATCACGCCCCCATTTTATGATGGGGAGGAGGGACTACAGATGGAGCGATAGCCAATCGAGAGGAACCTACTGACCAGTGGTTCCTATGAGGGGCAGAAACAGTAACGGTAACCTAGGTGCTATCCCGTTTTTCTATAGAGAACCACAGGGTCCCTGTCCATGTTGTATAGTCCTCACTCCTTATAGATATGTCCTTGTTTTCCCATTTGTCATTTTTTTCTGAGGATGTTCAGATCAGTTCTCTCCCAGTTTTTTTCCCCACTGTTTTCATGCGTCCCAAGTTTTATATAAATAAGGAATGCTTTTGGCTCCAAATCCATCCTTGCTCCACTTCAATATCTTAAAAAAGGATATAAATATATATAAATATATACTTTTGTGTAAATGTATTCTTTTCCCTAGTATGAAAGAAGTCCTGTAGCAATGTAATTATTTTCAGAAGCCTTTTTCACTTTTGTGTTTTTTGTTTTTTTTGTTGTTTTTTCAAGAAAAATAAATACTACGGTGGACAAAAAATAGAGTTTATTTTCCCACAAGTGATGCCGTGAAGAATGAATGCTGTCACTAAACAAAGAAGTGTACTGATTATGTCCTAGTGCTGGCTTTTTCTAAACAATCAGTTTAGTGACTGGAATAGCAGCTCTTGGAAGACAGCCGGAATTAAAGGCTCCATTCCTTTCCGAGAGCCGGCTCGTCGTTTTTGTTTGTTTGTTTGAGGGGCGGGGGTTACTCTCGCTCACAGACAGATTCAATCACTGCTAAGGTGCAGTCCATTCCTTCTCTAAGTACTAGACAAATATCTTGTCGTTTTTCTCATAGGTCCTCTTTGGTGTCTGATTGCTCTGCATATGTAACCGCATATATGTCTGATTTTATTCATGCTTTCTCGCTTGTTGAGCTGGAAAGGAAGGGCCAATTCTGAATAGCGTGTTTACAAACAGCAGCAGACAAATCTTACTCATTCTGCCTTTTAAGGAACCTAAGTCAACAATGTCTACCTCTTGTGACTGGCAGGTTCTCGTTGTTCACGTAAAGGGGAGAGGTTGTGAGTGGATTTAGGGCAGTGTAATGTTTGTACAACGATAAAAGAATCGGCCCCGTCGTTCGAACTTAAGAGCAAATTGAAAAGACTCGGATCGTGCCCGAACGTAACATCACTAATGCAGTTGTTATAACCTGGAACCAAAGCTGACCGTCACTTATATAAATAAATAAATAATGCATGCAGTTAGTCTTTGTAACTTGAGAGAGAAGCCTCTCCCCCGGCGACATACACCATGTTTGGACCATTGCACGATTAAAAAACATTCATCAGAAGACGGTTTGTTTAGGGGATAAGAGACAACGCCACGGCGAGGCTTTCTTTCATTATTACCGTCTAAATAACAGAAGAACCCATCCGTCACTGACAGCTCTGGTCTCGGCTCTGCTTACTTGAGCGACCTGGATGAAAAAAGGAACTAAGGCCGCTCCCTGTTTATCTACAGTAGCATGGATACGGAGAAGAAGCTAGTACAACCAAACCAATGACTGACATCGATCGATGAGTTGTGATTCATCCTGAATTTCAGTGGCTTTACTCGTTTTGTGCTTTGAAACGTTTTTCTTACTAGAGGCTAGCATGACTGCTGGTCTAGGCGTTTACAATTAGGTCCGCTAGCTTGCTAACATGGAAACATTGGTTGGAAGTAACGTAAACTTACTTCATTGTCAAGTGACAGCTAGCGAACTAACCGAGTCGTGATGGTGAGGACTTCGTAAGTGCATTGTGTCGTTGTGTAGCTAGTGTGAATCAACACTGTTTACATTTTGAAAATTTTCTCGTTTGTTTTCTATATTGCACCAGTAAACAGAGCTACTGTTAGCTACTTAGCTGTTTACATTTTTGCTCCTCAGTGTGCTCTACTTGCAGTCTACTCCTACACGTTAAATGTGGTTACGTTTCGTAACCTAGAAAAGGTACTTTTCCCCTCACATTTCGTAACCTATTGGCAATTATCTCTCTACTATTCTATTTAATACATTTACAAAAAGACGCACTGGTTTGTATTTAGCTCTGCTAGCATAGAAGGCTAGCTAGCATAGCTTCGTAGTAACCCTAGCCAGAGCATCCCGTAGTCCACGAGCTCATACCTTGCACTGGCTTTCTTGCCCGAGTAGAAAGGTGGGTGGTGACTGCACTACATTTTTTACCAACCATTGACTTGGTGACCAAAACGAGGAGTCCGTGTCAACTGTATCATTACTGGACGTGACTACACCTGCTGTTGTATAATGGCCCAGGAAGCGTTTCCATTGCATTATCTGGTGTGGAACAATCAATACCAAGAACTGGACCGGGAGCTGCAGAGTAAACAGGTAATGCTTGGTCTGGACGCTGGATGGTTTATGTGGTGCTGGCCACATGCGTCAACTCGAAGTGGTTATTGCAGGAGATATGTCTATCTTCCAGTTAGCTTGATCCAGTCCATGTATATGTGTGTGTGTGTGTGTGTGTTTGTTTGTGTGTGTTCTGTGCGCGTGCGTGCGTGCATGTGTCCTACAGGGAGATTTGGAGCGGCTGGACCCACGCGGGCGCACCCCGCTCGAGCTCGCCATCTGCCTGGGACACCTCGAATCAGCGCGCGTGCTGCTCAGATACAATGCGGACCCCACGCACTGTAATGCACAGAACTGGACGGGTAATATTGTTATCTCCAGCTTGTTTTTTTTTTTTTTTAGCTCTATTTGGTGTTACCTTGGCTGCTGTGCTGTAAAATTATGTATGTGTCATTTGTTGTGAAGTATCGTTGTCAAAGTTCAGGACTTGTGCTTCTGTTAAGTTTCTATCTATACGCAGCTCTGGTAAAACATAGTGCGGCATTACTACACATAAAATAGGTCCAATAACAAGTAGTTTCTTGAACATAACAGCTTATCAGAGTTGTAAAGAAGTAGTGTGTCTTCAGTGTTGCAGGACGCAGTCAGCACGGGCGATCCTGAGCTCGTGCAGTTGGTCCTCCAGTACAGGGACTACAGGAGGGCAACCGAGAGGCTGGCGGGAATACCGGAACTACTAAGCAAACTGCGACAGGTAGGTGTATCTCGCAAATATCAGAACATACCGATGTGTTTGCGGTCATGCCCGTATGTGCGTCTGTGGAAGTGTCACTCTGGGCTGAATGTGTTTAATACACAATGCATTTGTATATTTTTTTTAGGCCAAGGATTTCTATGTGGAGATGAAGTGGGAGTTCACAAGTTGGGGTGAGTCTTCCATCAACCTACTTCTCTTATTATTATAATATATTTGACCATCTCCCCGTATTTTAGCCCCTCGACCTCCTTTTACCGTTTCAGCACCCCAGTGGCGGACAGCGCCTGTCTACACTCGCCTGACGCTAGTAAAATTTACAGTTAGTCTTTTAGCAGATGCTTTTGTCCAAAGCGACGTACAAGGGAGAGAACAGTCAAGCTACGAGCAATAGAACCTGGTGTAACAATAAATACTACTTTACATTAGAAATATAAAAAAACAGAAAAGAAAAGAAAAAGAAGTGAAGGAATGTAACAGCTGTAATTGCAAGTTAAGCACAAGTCGAAGTGCCAGTTAGGACGGGAGGTGCTCTCTGAAGAGTTGGTTCTTCAAAAGCTTCTTAAAGGTAGAGAGAGATGCCCCTGCTCTGGTAATGCTAGGCAAGTGTTCAAGTGTATGCTACTCATGCAAACCAGTTTAGAGCGAGGTTCGTTTTGTGAAGTAGCCATCATGAAGAAATTGCTTGTCACGTCACTGTCTTTCATACTCATATGCAATTCTTCTACGTCAGCACACTTCAGACGCATCCAAAGGCAGCAGTCCCTAAATGTATTTCAGCAGCAGACACAGTGTGTAGCTACTTGAATGCATGTACTGCTAGACAGGAGACTGAGTGCCTGGAGTATTGATGTTTGTGGCCATAATTGAAGCATCGATCACAATTAAAGTATGTTCTTACCTCCCTCTTTTTCTGGCTGTTGGTCAACCTTTCTCCCTCTGTGTTGTCTAAAATATATACACACGCAGTGCCATTATGCAGAAGTCGAACAGCAGATGGTGGATTCTCCATTAGGATTTATTGGAGATCTTAAATCACAATAAGAGAAAGTTGTAGAAAAGTTTCTGACAAAATTAACTCGCGCTTACGCATTTTAATCCTAACCTGACACTCCCACTACAGCCCTGAATGGCTGACTGTTAAAAAATGTAAATCCCTGATCCTCTGACACCATCCAATCAGAAAGCTTACAATGTACCTCATGATCCACCCTTTTATCCTGTGGGTCAACCCCTTATTTGAAATCGTCTTGTGTGTGTGTGTGTGTGTGTGTGTGTGTGTGTGTGTGTGTGTGTGTGTGTGTGTGTGTGTGACTAACCCTCAAACGTATTAAATTAATTATCTGAAATTCCTTCTGACTCATATTAAAATATCCCCCACCTCCCTTCTCCCCATCAGTTCCTCTGGTGTCCAAGGTGTGTCCCAGTGATGTGTACCGTGTTTGTTTCCCAAACAGTTCCTCTGGTGTCCAAGGTGTGTCCCAGTGACGTGTACCGTGTGTGGAAGAGTGGGTCGTGTCTGCGGGTGGACACTACTCTGCTGGGCTTCGAGCACATGACCTGGCTAAAGGGACACCGCAGTTACATCTTCAAGA
>NC_137925.1:27396135-27578635 GCF_963457725.1 Sprattus sprattus | reverse complement strand
CCAGCTGAAACAGACTTTACAACAGGAACAATGTCTACGCTACATTTCCCATAAATTTGAGGTTCTCTGAATCGACAAAAAAAAAATCTTGTCAAAAACAAGTAAATTGCTAGTGATTCCAAACCTCTGAACAGTAGTGTGTGTGCGTCCTCAGGTATTGATTAATACATGATTATGCCATAGATAACTGACCTACTTGGACTTCCTTCTCTATCAGGTTTACAGTGCCAGTAATGTGGAGTTGGTGACACGCTCTCGAACAGAGCATCTGTCAGACCAAGACAAGTCCAGATGTAAAGGTATGTGTTGCTAAGCAGTGTTCAGAATACGGATCTCTGTGTGGTGCTAAGCAGTGTTCAGAATACGGATCTCTGTGTTGCTAAGCAGTGTTCAGAATATGGATCTCTGTGTTGCTAAGCAGTGTTCAGAATACGGATCTCTGTGTTGCTAAGCAGTGTTCAGAATACGGATCTCTGTGTTGCTAAGCAGTGTTCAGAATACGGATCTCTGTGTTGCTAAGCAGTGTTCAGAATACGGATCTCTGTGTTGCTAAGCAGTGTTCAGAATACGGATCTCTGTGTTGCTAAGCAGTATTCAGAATACGGATCTCTGTGTTGCTAAGCAGTGTTCAGAATATGGATCTCTGTGTTTGTACCTGTAGATTAGTCCTAAGTTAACACTTCCTTCCTTCCTTCCTTCCTTCCTTCCTCTCTCAGGATCCAAGACGCCACTGCAGTCGTTTCTGGGTATAGCAGAGCAGCACACCTCTCAGAATGGGGTGAGTTTGTACTTTGTACTCCTCAGTCAGGACATGGCCAGAAACCTCACAGAATGGGCTGAGTTTATTAGTACTCCTGAGTCAGGAGATGGCCAGATAACTCACTAATAATGAGTAGCAGAGTAGCAACCTAATTAAATGAGTTTATTTTTCCACCAAAAGAGCCTTGCCATGGAATGGAGTCTATTTGGGGAAGTTCCACGGAGCTGTTGTTGTCAAAATGACCTGAAAGGCTTGCTGTATTTTTGTCAGGTTAATATGTGTATTGGTGATCTAGATACAGTCCTCTGAATGGACGAATCCACCTGACCACACAGCTGCTTCATTGGACTGAGTGTAAGAAGTCTAAGTGTAACTTTATTTAATTTTGTATTTATATAGCACAATATAATGTACAGTGATCCAGTAGCCCTTATCACTTTTCTTGAAAATTCCAATGCAAAACACGAAATGCAAAAAAAAGCATTACTTGTTCTTGTGTGCCTAGACCAATGTCCTTGCCCTCTTTTCTTAGGTGGTACTGATAAAAGTGGAACACGCTGTAGTCTCTGCTGCTTTAGCCCATTTGCGTCAGAGAGTGATGCATTCAGGGCTTTTATTGGGCCTCTCTGTACCTCTGCCCCCCTGGCCTCCAGAGAGTGATCACTGCCCCCCTGGCCTCCAGAGAGAGATCACTGCCCCCCTGGCCTCCATCTCTCTGCCCCCCTGGCCTCCATCTCTCTGCCCCCCTGGCCTCCATCTCTCTGCCCCCCTGGCCTCCATCTCACTGCCCCCCCTGGCCTCCAGAGAGTGATCACTGCCCCCCTGGCCTCCAGAGAGTTATCACTGCTCCCCTGGCCTCCATCTCTCTGCCCCCCTGACCTCCAGAGAGTGATTACTGCCCCCCTGGCCTCCATCTCTCTGCCCCCCTGGCCTCCAGAGAGTGATCACTGCTCCCCTGGCCTCCATCTCTCTGCCCCCCTGACCTCCAGAGAGTGATTACTGCCCCCCTGGCCTCCATCTCTCTGCCCCCCTGGCCTCCAGAGAGTTATCACTGCTCCCCTGGCCTCCATCTCTCTGCCCCCCTGACCTCCAGAGAGTGATTACTGCCCCCCTGGCCTCCATCTCTCTGCCCCCCTGGCCTCCAGAGAGTGATCACTGCTCCCCTGGCCTCCAGAGAGTGATCACTGCTCCCCTGGTCTCCATCTCTCTGCCCCCCTGGCCTCCAGAGAGTGATTACTGCCCCCCTGGCCTCCAGAGAGTCATCACTGGCCTCCATCTCTCTGCCCCCCTGGCCTCCAGAGAGTGATTACTGCCCCCCTGGCCTCCATCTCTCTGCCCCCCTGGCCTCCAGAGAGTCATCACTGCCCCCCTGGCCTCCATCTCTCTGCCCCCCTGGCCTCCAGAGAGTGATTACTGCCCCCCTGGCCTCCAGAGAGTGATCACTGCTCCCCTGGCCTCCAGAGAGTGATCACTGCTCGCCTGGTGCTACCCTTATGAAGTGATGGTACCCTTATAAAGTGATATTACCCTTTTGAAGTGCTATTACCCTTATGAAGTGATACTACCCTTATGAAGTGATGGTACCCTTATTAAGTTACAAGTGGTATGAAATATGCAGCAGCTAGACCACCCCTGTGTGTAAGGGCTCAAAATGGATAGATGTTTTTGGCATAGATGTTGATTGAAATCTAAAACTCACAAGTCAGGTTAGCTGTTAAGATGTCAAAGAATAGGTGTGAGGACCATAAAGTCACATACAGTAGTTACGTAAGGATGTGCTGGTGTACTTACAAGTGTATTTGTTTTTGCTGCAGAGTCAAGTGTCTCAATGCGCGAGTCCGCATAACCCCACGGCCATCACAGCAGAGGAATACTTTGACCCAGAGTTCCTCCTGAACGAGAGAGACATCGGACGACCTGTGGAGCTCACCAGCAAAGTGCAGAAGTGTGGACACAAACACACACACACACACACACACACACACACACACACACACACACACACACACACACACACACACACACACACACACACAACTGTTTGTAGAAACGCATACGTACAGTAACCAAATCTAAATGATTATTACATTACTCTCATACCTCTTAATCTTTCTGTCGCTGCTCTCTCTTTTCCTCTCTCTCTCTCTCTCTCTCTCTCTCTCTCTCTCTCTCTCTCTCTCTCTCTCTCTCTCTCACTCCCTCTCTGTATCTCACAGATTTAAGGCCCACCTGTGGTTGAGTGAAGCACATCCTCTCTCATTGGCTGAGCAGGTGACTCCCATCATTGACCTCATGGCCATCTCCAACGCTCACTTTGCCAAACTCCGTGACTTCATCACTCTGCGCCTACCACCAGGCTTCCCGGTGAAGATCGGTGAGAAGCAGTGCACCGTCTCCTCACGGGTCATGTCTCACACATGTTACATGAGTGTGATGAGCTGATGTTAATCATAACGTGTTTCCTGGTCTCCGCTCTCTTTCAGAGAGTCCCTTGTTTCATGTGTTGAATGCTCAGGTGATGAGCTGATGTTATTTCTAATGTGTTTCCTGGTCTCTGCTCTGATCTCTTTCAGAGATCCCCCTGTTTCACGTGTTGAATGCTCGGGTGACCTTTAGTAACCTCTGTGGCTGTGATGAGCCGGTCAGCTCCATCACTGTACTCTCACCAACTGAGCCCTGTGAAGCTGGTAAGCACAACCAACAAACATGTGATGTGATTTTCTTTTGGGTGTCATTTGGTGTAACTGACCCAAACTCTGTAAATGTTCTTCAGTTGTTGTTGTTGTGTTTGTTATGTTATCCGTTGATATTGTCTGTAGTATTCTTTATTTTAGTTTGAGAAACTGTTATTGTTTAAATTAGTTATTGTTTAAATGCTCGCGCAATATCAGAGACGTGTATATATATGGAATGCATCAGAAACGGTTAGAAAGTAACAGTAAAAGGTAACATTGTTTTTAGCACTCCGATGAGGCACAAGTTTTTACGGTGTTTATGTACAAGGAAGGATTGCCAATAAACAGAAAAGCATCAGTTCAAGACTCAACCATATATCGGAGGGAAGCTACAGTAACACACACTGTTCGATCCTTCATTTTGTTAGGAAATGATTCAGCACACAGTCTTATTCAACACATGTGACGAGCTCAGCACATTGAAGCCTTGTTCCTCTCCTCAGGCCAAACACCACCTCCCCTCCACTGTGAGGTGGACCCCTCCGTGTTCGAGCCTCCCCCAGACTACACTACTCTTGGACCAGGCCGCAGTGAGCCAATGAGAGACGAGGATGATAACCTGCTGCAGTTCGCCATCCAGCAGAGCTTACTGGACGCGGGGACCGAGAGCGACCAGGTGTGTGTGTGTGTGTGTGGACAGAGAGCGACCGTGTGTGTGTGTGTGTGTGTGTGTGTGTGTGGACAGAGAGCGATCAGGTGTGTGTGTGTGTGTCTGTGTGGACAGAGAGCGACCAGGTGACTGTGTGTGTGTGTGCGTGTATTAGGGATGGGAAGATTCACCGGTTCGCCACGATGCACCGGCATAAAAGTTCACGATACGATGGCCCGGATCAAAAAAGTGTGGACCGGATACAATGTGAGATGAATCGCGATGCATCGGTTCTAACATTTTTGTATCGTTATAATCTCAATACAAGACCAATCATTTTATATTTAGATAGATTCCACCTCTCTTACTGTTTCTTAAACGCGCTCTCATCTCCACTGCTGTTAATGGCCGCTTCTCGTGAAGTCTATAACTTTTCTAAAATCACTATCTGTCTGCAATACCGCTCTCGGCCTCTACACAACTTCGGGGCTCTCACAGGAATAGACAGTGGGATAAGCGACTATTACTAACTGTGTTTTTCGCATGGAAGTCTCTAGAAATCTAGCACCTTATTGAACGAAATTAAAAAGAGTGAACGTGCAGATCTCAGACACCAGAATGATTACGCTCACAGTATCGTTAATCAGACAGTAATACCCTACGTTCAGTTCACTTTCACCAAAATTATGAACGAGTTCATGAACTTTCATTCAATGAACGCGTTCAGACACAACACTGGCGCTTGAACCACGTTTCAAAGACCTGGCTTTCTTGGAAGACCACGGCACCAAGGACATGGTATTTTTAAAGATAATAGCAGAGGTGATGATGGAGGAAGAGGTAAGAATATACTCCATACACCGTAGCTAAACTCTCTATTTGTTACTTGAATTTACCTGTGCCTTCCTTAAATTGGAAAAGGAAATCTAGCAGCTAGTCTCCATTATACTTTTTTCTTCATCCTGATCATGTGGATCAACTCAAAACCTAAAGAAAAACCTTAAAATAGGGCAAATAAGTGAAATTGATTGCGTGAGGCATTTGATCCACATGTTTAGGATGAAGCAAACTGTGTTGTGACTGCTTGGTAGGCCTACAGTTAAAAAAAATAAATAAGACATTTAGAGAACACTTACAGACGTACATATACATGTTATATTTTGTCAGATACCTTTTTAATGATTTGTTGTATGACAAATAAATGAATCATTATGAATAATATACAATTGCATTATTTTGTATAGCACCTTGTTGAATCGCATCGTGTCGAATCGCATCGTGTCGAATCGTACTGCATCGCAATAGGGGTGAATCGTATCGTATCGCATTAGTAGCTGCTTTTATGTATCTTTAATGTATCGGATCGTTGGCAGTGCATCGAGATGTGTATCGCATCTTTCTCAGTGATGAGATGCACATCCCTAGCGTGTATGTGTGTGTGTGTGTGTGTGTGTGCGGGGACAGAGAGCGACCAGGTGTGTGTGTGTGTGTGTGTGTGTGTGTGTGTGGGGACAGAGAGCGACCAGGTGAGCTGCGGTCAGCCGAATGGCCAGAATATCTCACTGTCTTCCTTATCTCCCCTTGTGCCATAATTAGGGCTGGGCAAGTTAACGCGTTAATCTTGCGTTAATTCATCAATGAATTAACGCCGACAATTATTTTATCGCGCGTTAACGCAGGTTTTATTATTTATTTTATGATGTTAAAAGTCTGTTGCCTACAGGCTTTTATTTTGAAAAGTCTGCTGCTGACTGCTGCGCAACCGGAAAAGAAACAAATGGGCGGATAAACAAACCTGGGCATAGACATATGCACTTGAAAAGTTGACAACACGCAAGTTAACACAGATACACGAAAGCTAAACTTCTCCAAATAATGTGGCGATTCATTGCCTGTGCATCACCTCCAGCAAAGGTTAACGTCAGTGGGCGTTAACTGGTCAGCTGTTCGCTAGAATCTAGATGTTCTTTGTCTCTGAATGATGCTAGCAGCAGCTAAGCAGCTGGCTATCCTAGCCTGTCACCATACTGGAATGGATCCATCATTAAGATCACATCAGGATGACAAGAAAACCAACTATCGAAAATATGATTTTGAGCTTGTTGTGCAACGTTATCCCCCGTCCTCCCGGCTCCAGCCATCAAGTCAACACAACTTTTTGGTGCTTCACCACACTCTAAACATTAATGCCCTGGTACTATATAAAAATGTTGTGGCACTTTTGTTCATATGGCAGAACATTTAAAATAAAAGTGCATTATACTTTTGAATTGATTTTTGGATTTTGCGTATAGAAATGAGATTAATCGTGATTAATCAGAGAAATCATGCGATTAATCGCGATTTAAAAATGTTAATCGTTGCCCAGCCCTAGCCAAATAATGTGTTTGTGTTGATGTTGGACTGTGTAGTGAAGGGAGAGCAAAGTCACCCCACCCAGACTTGAACTAGGGCTGAACGATTAATTGCATTTGCGGTTTAATCGCGATATCATGAGACGCGATTTTCAAAACGCAATATAAATAAAAACCGTGATTAAAAAAAATTAAAAATAAAAGCTAATGGAAAATTTGGCACACAGTGATTAAAGCAGCATAACGGATCACTTGCTAATCACTAACGAGATGCTAGTGGCTCAAACTAGCGAAATCTCTTGAAATGTGCTTACTTTGTCACTATGACCAACTAGTTAGTCAACAACTGTCCTAGTAAGTCAATCATCAAGCAAGTGCAACACAAGACGGCAAATAATCTACTTACTAGTTCGGCAGACAGTAAAATCCAGGCGGCTTCAGGCACACCTACACAACGCAGTCATTTGCCTACGGACCCTGGTATGGCAATGGCACAGAGGCGATTATTCATATTAAAAGTCATTGTAGCGCCCCATTTTTCAAAGCTGTTATTTTAAGGCTAAACTGCTTATCATAACCCTAACCCTGAAGTACAATTACTGCATAAGGCCAATTTAAAAAGTGCATGCCTTGTGTTTATACTTGACTTTGTTTAAATAACTTAAATGCACAGTGGCAAAGCCACCGATTTGTTTCTGTAATGAGCAGTTAAATACAAATGTAAAATGTGGGAAAGAATATTTCACACTAAATGTATCTAATATTGTGTCATATTTGAATCATTCAGTACGTTTTGTTGGAGAAAAAAAGAGGATAACATTTTTAAAAATCGCATATCGAATCGCAATCGCAATATTTTGGGGGAAAATCGCAATTAGATTATTTTCCCAAATCGTTCAGCCCTAAGTTGAACCTGGGATACAGGGTGCCAAACATGTACTCTGACCCCAACACCAAAGAGCCAGGCTCATTGCTACGGTAGTCAGAGCACATACTCATGCGTAGTGACGTCACACGTCACAGACTGATTCCCACTTCTTAGAATAAGCTAATGATAATCATGGTTATAGTCTTTCTTGTGCTTTAAGTATGTGTGTGTCTTCTCCTGGTCTCTTGTCCCTATCCTTCTGTGTGTGTGTGTGTGTGTGTGTGTGTGTGTGTGTGTGTGTGTGTGTGTAGGTGACCATATGGGAGGCCCTGACCAACACCCGCCCGGGTCCCCAGCCTCCTCTCTACGAGGACGACTCTCAGCTGGAGAGGTAAGTACACGAGGTAGGCTGGCACAGATGGGTGCTCAAGACAGAAACGTCACAGGATTAAAAGACGTCTCAGTTTAAGCACATTTGCCCTACATACGCCAGTGCACATTTAACAATTCACATCCTTCTTTCTGATTGGTTCCCTAAAGAGCTATTCACGAGTCCCTCTCACTCGGAGGAGGAGAAGGAGAGGAGGAGGAGGAGGAGGTGAACGATCCTGAGTTTCCTCCGTCCGGCTCGCCCCCGCACCCATCCATCAACTCCCCGCCCTCCTACTCCTCATTGGCTGAGCCCAGGGTGCCCGGAGCGTTCGGCATGGCGACCACTTTTGACGAGCAGCTACGCATCGCCATGGAGCTCTCGTGCCGGGAGCAGGAGGAACTGGACAGGTCAGAGAAACAGAGGAGTTTGTGTGTGTGTGTGTGTGTGTGTGTGTGTGTGTGTGTGTGTGTAGACAGGTCAGAGAAACAGAGGAAGTGTGTGTGTGTGTGTGTGTGTGTGTATGAACAGGTCAGAGAAACAGAGGAGAGTGTGTGTGTGCGTGTGTGTGTGTGTGTGTGTGTGTGTGTGTGTGTGTGTGTGTGTGTGAACATGTCAGAGAAACAGAGGTGTGTGTGTTTTTGTGTGTCATTTAAACACAAGCTACAACTTAGCACTAATTTCCCTCCTTTGTCCTGTGTGTAACTGTTAATTACATTACTCATTTTGGAAACGGTAGTTATACTTCAAGGGGCATTTTTGTCTAAAACAAGCCTTTTGTCAGTTGCCTAGCTAGCTTGGACTCTGTTGTGATGTATTTGGCAGCATTCTTTCTACAGACTGTCTACAAACTGATGTATTATCTCGTTCTTACTTAACCGTACACCGTGATGATGAATTTAAGGGTTATAATGAAAAAGTAGTTAGCTTTAAAACATACACTAACACAGTAAAACAAATATTGAATAATGTTGGTTTAAATGACCTGCAACTCTTTTGTGTAACTCGGTCATTTGTGTCCTTTTTCAGGGAGAGGAGGGAAGAGGATGAGGAGCTGGAGAGGATATTACAACTGTCACTCACAGAGAAGTAACAGCTGTAACTCACAGAGAAGTAACAGCTGTAACTCACAGAGAAGTAACAGCTGTCACTCACAGAGAAGTAACAGTGATGAACACACTACGGGGAGTGGGTGTGCGGGGTGAAGCAAGGGTTAATTTATTATTTGCACTTTTACATTTTCTTGTTAAATTATTCTTTTTTTCCCTCCTTCATTCCAACTATTTTACAAGAACCATGGGACATGAGAAACAAAAGATGGACAGAAAGTATGTGGGGGTTCTGGGAGTAAGATGAAAAGACAAAAGGGGGAAAAGAAAACTAAATGTGGAATTCTGACATCCCTTCTGTTTCCCACTTTATTTTGCTGTCATCATTTTGACTCTAAAATGTCAACAAGCTTTAAACTGAAGTATTGATATCAAGTTAATAAAGATAAAATTATAATTATGAATAAAATGAGTAAATCTAATGGAGTTCGGGAGGCACAAATGAATATGATATGAAAAATAAATCTATTAAATGTTCTTGAAACAGTCTTTTTTCTGAAAGTATGTTTTTTGAAGGAGTGAGAATGAAATGAGACATTTTCATGAGTAATGAATTTTATTGTTATAATCTGACTCGGCAAGGTATGATAAATTGATTATATACAATGTGTTGAGGTTCACTAAAACGAGAAAGATGAAATCAAAGTCAGTACTACTTGTATAGTAATTATAAAATTATAAAAATAATTGTTGAATTCAAAATTCAGTGCAATGTATGACAAGGACAGGAAATGAAAATACTCAGAAAGTAGAGCAATTATAACACTGACTTATTTTATCAATGTAAATCTCGTGAGAAACTGCCAATAATCCTTCAAGTTCAAAAGCTGAGAAAATCAGAGAAAACTTTAGTTTCTCGCCGGAGTCATGGAACAACATGTAAACCAACATGGAGAAATGTACATACAGTAGACAGACAGGAGTTTGAAGGAATTAATCTTACACTATCTGCAAAACTGACTCCCATTTAAGTCTCGATCAACTTCAACCTCATCGTCAACTTTCTATAATTGGTTGCGTGTGTGTGTGTGTGTGTTAACTTCTGGAGGCAGGTTTGTAAGTCTTCTTGTTCTTCTCAACATTAGGGTTCGTCTTTAGGGCCTCTGCACAAGAGAATACAAGCCATCAGAAATTAGCCTTTTAGAGTTTCTAGCACTCTCAGTGCAGTACTCCTATATCGTCTTTCTCACCACATTATGAATCTATATCATCTCTGTCTCACCTCATAATGAATCTATATCGTCTCTGTCTCACCTCATAATGAATCTATATCGTCTGTCTATCCACATAATGAATCTATATCGTCTGTCTCACCTCATAATGAATCTATATCGTCTTTCTCACCACATTATGAATCTATATCGTCTCTGTCTCACCTCATAATGAATCTATATCGTCTCTGTCTCACCTCATAATGAATCTATATCGTCTCTGTCTCACCTCATAATGAATCTATATCGTCTCTGTCTCACCTCATAATGAATCTATATTGTCTCTGTCTCACCTCATAATGAATCTATATCGTCTCTGTCTCACCTCATAATGAATCTATATCGTCTCTGTCTATCCTCATAATGAATCTGTATCGTCTGTCTATCCACATAATGAATCTATATCGTCTGTCTATCCACATAATGAATCTATATCGTCTCTGTCTCACCTCATAATGAATCTATATCGTCTCTGTCTCGCCTCATAATGAATCTATATCGTCTCTGTCTATCCTCATAATGAATCTGTATCGTCTGTCTATCCACATAATGAATCTGTATCGTCTCTGTCTCACTTCATAATGAATCTATATTGTCTCTGTCTCACCTCATAATGAATCTATATCGTCTCTGTCTCACTTCATAATGAATCTATATCGTCTCTGTCTAACCACATAATGAATCTATATCGTCTCTGTCTCACCTCATAATGAATCTATATCGTCTGTCTATCGATATAATGAATCTATATCGTCTCTGTCTCACTTCATAATGAATCTATATCGTCTCTGTCTCACCTCATAATGAATCTATATCGTTTGTCTATCGATATAATGAATCTATATCGTCTCTGGCTCACCTCATAATGAATCTATATCGTCTCTGTCTCACCTCATAATGAATCTATATCGTCTCTGTCTATCCTCATAATGAATCTGTATCGTCTGTCTATCCACATAATGAATCTATATCGTCTGTCTCACCTCATAATGAATCTATATCGTCTCTGTCTATCCTCATAATGAATCTGTATCGTCTGTCTATCCACATAATGAATCTATATCGTCTGTCTCACCTCATAATGAATCTATATCGTCTCTGTCTCACCTCATAATGAATCTATATCGTCTCTGTCTCACCTCATAATGAATCTATATCGTCTCTGTCTCACCTCATAATGAATCTATATCGTCTCTGTCTCACCTCATAATGAATCTATATCGTCTCTGTCTCACCTCATAATGAATCTATATCGTCTCTGTCTCACCTCATAATGAATCTATATCGTCTCTGTCTCACCTCATAATGAATCTATATCGTCTCTGTCTATCCTCATAATGAATCTATATCGTCTCTGTCTCACCTCATAATGAATCTATATCGTCTCTGTCTATCCTCATAATGAATCTGTATCGTCTGTCTATCCACATAATGAATCTATATCGTCTGTCTATCCACATAATGAATCTATATCGTCTCTGTCTCACCTCATAATGAATCTATATCGTCTCTGTCTCACCTCATAATGAATCTATATCGTCTCTGTCTCACCACATTATGAATCTATATCGTCTCTGTCTCACCTCATAATGAATCTATATCGTCTCTGTCTCACCTCATAATGAATCTATATCGTCTCTGTCTCACCTCATAATGAATCTGTATCGTCTCTGTCTCACCTCATAATGAATCTATAGCGTCTCTGTCTCACCTCATAATGAATCTATATCGTCTCTGTCTATCCTCATAATGAATCTGTATCGTCTCTGTCTCACTTCATAATGAATCTATATCGTCTCTGTCTTACCTCATAATGAATCTATATCGTCTCTGTCTCACCTCATAATGAATCTATATCGTCTCTGTCTCACCTCATAATGAATCTATATCGTCTCTGTCTATCCTCATAATGAATCTATATCGTCTCTGTCTCACCTCATAATGAATCTATATCGTCTGTGTCTATCCTCATAATGAATCTGTATCGTCTGTCTATCCACATAATGAATCTATATCGTCTGTCTATCCACATAATGAATCTGTATCGTCTCTGTCTCACTTCATAATGAATCTATATCGTCTCTGTCTTACCTCATAATGAATCTATATCGTCTCTGTCTCACCTCATAATGAATCTATATCGTCTCTGTCTCACCTCATAATGAATCTATATCGTCTCTGTCTATCCTCATAATTAATCTATATCGTCTCTGTCTCACCTCATAATGAATCTATATCGTCTGTGTCTATCCTCATAATGAATCTGTATCGTCTGTCTATCCACATAATGAATCTATATCGTCTGTCTATCCACATAATGAATCTATATCGTCTCTGTCTCACCTCATAATGAATCTATATCGTCTCTGTCTCACCTCATAATGAATCTATATCGTCTCTGTCTCACCTCATAATGAATCTATATCGTCTCTGTCTCACCACATTATGAATCTATATCGTCTCTGTCTCACCTCATAATGAATCTATATCGTCTCTGTCTCACCTCATAATGAATCTATATCGTCTCTGTCTCACCTCATAATGAATCTATATCGTCTCTGTCTCACCTCATAATGAATCTATAGCGTCTCTGTCTCACCTCATAATGAATCTATATCGTCTCTGTCTATCCTCATAATGAATCTGTATCGTCTCTGTCTCACTTCATAATGAATCTATATTGTCTCTGTCTCACCTCATAATGAATCTATATCGTCTCTGTCTCACCTCATAATGAATCTATATCGTCTCTGTCTATCCTCATAATGAATCTGTATCGTCTGTCTATCCACATAATGAATCTATATCGTCTGTCTATCCACATAATGAATCTATATCGTCTCTGTCTCACCTCATAATGAATCTATATCGTCTCTGTCTCACTTCATAATGAATCTATATCGTCTCTGTCTAACCACATAATGAATCTATATCGTCTCTGTCTCACCTCATAATGAATCTATATCGTCTGTCTATCGATATAATGAATCTATATCGTCTCTGTCTCACCTCATAATGAATCTATATCGTCTCTGTCTAACCACATAATGAATCTATATCTTCTCTGTCTCACCTCATAATGAATCTATTTTGTCTGTCTATCCACATAATGAATCTATATCGTCTCTGTCTCACCTCATAATGAATCTATATCGTCTGTCTATCGATATAATGAATCTATATCGTCTCTGTCTCACCTCATAATGAATCTATATCGTCTCTGTCTCACCTCATAATGAATCTGTATCGTCTCTGTCTCACCTCATAATGCATCTATATCGTCTCTGTCTCACCTCATAATGAATCTATATCGTCTCTGTCTCACCTCATAATGAATCTATATCGTCTGTCTATCGATATAATGAATCTATATCGTCTCTGTCTCACCTCATAATGAATCTATATCGTCTCTGTCTCACCTCATAATGAATCTGTATCGTCTCTGTCTCACCTCATAATGCATCTATATCGTCTCTGTCTAACCACATAATGAATCTATATCGTCTCTGTCTCACCTCATGATGAATCTATATCGTCTGTCTATCGATATAATGAATCTATATCGTCTCTGTCTCACCTCATAATGAATCTATATCGTCTCTGGCTCACCTCATAATGAATCTATATCGTCTCTGTCTCACCTCATAATGAATCTATATCTTCTCTGTCTAACTACATAGTGAGTCTCTGTCCACTTGAGGGTCAACATGAACAGTGTGGACAGGGCACCTTCCACCTGTAGCCCTTTAGGGACCGCACCGGCAGCAGATTTAAAGGACCAGTTTCAAATAATTTACTGTAATTTATTGTCCATTAAAAATAAACATGAAACGTCATTAGAGTTTAAGGAAATATTCTAAACTGAAATACTGGCTTCTCAAAGAGCAATACAACAGCCAGTATATTCTCCTTTCCGGAGCGGAATGTCAGTGTTCTGACGTGTGATTCTGCCCACCGCCCATTTCTCCAGTACCATCTTGCGACTCGGGGTTTGCCAGATAAGGGCATGTGACCACCATGGAAGAAAGCAAACTAACTGGACCCACAGAGATGATGTTTGATTCTACCTGACAAAAAAAGCCTCGGCATCCTTCTCAAAAGCTGCATGACCAGAGATGTAGTAGCTACAGTACAATGCAGGTCAATATTGGAGAAGCATTTGAACGATGGAGACAGCTAAGAGCCCAGAAAGACGGATGCAGAGTTGGCTCCCACCAATTGGTATACATTCAAAGCCTCTAGAGGCAGTCTTGAAGCAAATGTTGCTCTTTGAACATGGCTAAGGTGAAGAATGAGCTAATGAGTGAGCAACAGGTTCGAATAAAGGCCTTTTTTGATGCTGGCTGTAGTTACCGCCGCATAGCCAAGGACTTGACATGCAGTCCAAGACCGCCATGCCACCAGAACCGAAAAGGGAGAGGCTGAAAAAAGAAACTTTCAGACAGACAAGTGAAGCATCTCAGAATTCTCAGTCTTAAGGACCAAAGAAAGACTTCACTAGAACTGTGTGATAATGGTTCAATAGTGTCCTCAAGAACTGTGCGTCGGAAATGTGAGAAAAAGGACTTTTTGGCAGAATAGCAGCACAGAAACATTACTGAAAGAGAAAAATTGAGTGAAACGCCCGAGATTTGCAAAAGAACACAATAAATGGACAAAGGTAAGCATTCAGACTAGTTCAGGTTCAGTGAGCTAACCTTAACTAATTAATCACGGCTACTAGTAGGGATGGGCATTTCAAGTCATATCAACATTCAAATACTGGCATTTATTCTCTGATATGTGTGCAGCTGGGTTATCAAGCCAATATTTTATATTTGGAATGCAGTGCCGATTTTAAACACTTGGGGCCTGATTTACTAACATTGCGACCGCAGCTTAATCTGCGGTCGCACATTAACGCACAGTGTTTTTGCGCATTTTCCGTGGTATTTATCAAACCAGATCCGCACTGGGCACTCTGTGCTAACTCCGCCCTTTAGGGCCTGATTTACTAACATTGCGACCGCAGCCTAATCTGCGCCTTTGCCAGGCACATTAACGCACAGTGTTTCCCCGCATTTTCCGTGGTATTTATCAAACCAGATCCGCGCTGGGCAATCATTATTAAGCGCACAGTTAAAAGACGGGAGAAATCGCCTGCAAGTTACTGCCACCATGGAGATTCGAGGAAGAAAAAACTAAGGTTCAGCGAAGAGGAGATAGATATATTGGTTCACGTTCGCTCAATCACTGAACCTGATTCAATGTGCACGCGGTTATAATTGTTCTGCCCGCCATCACCTACAGCGAGATGCTTAAAATAACACGATTATAAAGAATATGCTATTGGTGGCATTAATGCATAAACTGTCTATTATAACAATATAGATGTGTACATGGCGAGATTAATAAATTATACAAGGGACATGGGTTCACTACAATATATCCCCACTGAAACAAATACATTTACGAAGTGGCCAGTCCTCTCCAAAATCACCGTTGCTCAATCATGGATAGATGGCACTATTCCGGAAGATAAAACTGTCATGGACAGATCCAGGGTATTTTGCTACCACGTAAGTAATGGTCATGTTGGCATCACATATGACCTGGACATTCATTGAATATGTGTGCTTTCTGTTCCGGTAAATGTGTTCGTGGATTGAAGGTGGGACTGTTTGCATGTGGGTGCGATCAATGGCTCCAATTACGTTCGGAAAGTTTAATTTCAGCTATCGTATCGTGGGCAAATGTATATTGACCAGTGCGCCGTAGCAATGCATCGAGTACCTGGGTGAATATTTGGCTGAGTGAAGGCTGAGATATACCAACTGCAGATGCTATAACTGTTTGAAATTATCCGGAGGCCAATATTTGCAAATGTTGCCAGGAGTTTAACAACTGATGGAATGGAATGTGATCGCCGGGTGGAGGGTTCGATGTCGTCTCTGATCTGGTCCAGTAATTGAAGTATTGCGTGGCTGGTTAACCTGTACCGTCTAATGATTTGTGGTTTGCTTAGCTGAAAAAGTGTTATACGAGTTGAAAAAATTCTTTCTGTGCGCTGTCTCTGTCTTCTTTCTTCGCCTTGCTCTTATAACTGCTGCCATATCAACGTTTTCAGACTCAATGGAAATGCGCTTCCTGGTTAAGACGTGCTTTTATGAGGCGGAGAATTAGCCCGCAAATCAGAGACGTGCGCTCGCCAGGCAGTTTTAGTAAATACCACGCAATACATCATTAGGCGCACTTCTCCCATATAATTGCACTTCACGCCCAAGTTTCCACCCACGTTTCCGTGCCCTCCCACCTGTTTGCAGGTTCACACCCACAAAGCGTTAATATGCGCCTCTACTCAAATGCGCCTCCTTAGTAAATACCGTTTTATGTTTACGACCGCTATTTTACGCCTGAAATGGGCGCAATCCTGTCTGTAAATCAGGCCCTTGGTGTCCCACCTGCATAGAGCTCCTTTAATGGCCAACTGCAGACCCAGGTGACATACAGACAGAATTACAGTCCTGCAAGCATCTGAATGCATGCGAACTTCATAGCATGGCAACATGGCATGTTTAATATACACCCCCCATTTATTACATTAGATTGGGATTCATAAATGGCTCACCTTCATTCTCATATGTGCTGCTCTGGTTCAGTAACGGAGGCCGTGGATTTGGGGGGGGCTTGTTGCTAGGCGATGGCTCTGTGCGGATGGTGGGTGCTACTCGAGGAATGGCATCACGATTAGGGGGCCCTCGAGGAATGGCGTCTCGATTAAGAGGAACTTGAGGAGGCACCTCTATCCCAGGCCACAGATAAAGCCACAGTTATATAGTTGCATAAACAATCTGTCACACGTGCAATATAGAATCTGTAATGTGCTTCTGTTCTTGAATTACGTAGTGTGTTGAGTGTGTATACGGTGGAAATATATATGTTAAAAAGTAATCAAATGTATAGTGTATGTGAGTGTATGTTTTTGCAAGTAACTGTGTGTGGGTGTGGGTGTGGGTGTGGGTGTGGGTGTGGGTGTGGGTGTGGGTGTGGGTGTGAGTGTGTGTGTGTGTGTGTGGGTGAAATCTCACCAATGCGAGTGTCGTAGGCATTTGTAAAAGGCTTTAGCTGACCGGCTGTTTGCTCTAAGAAGTAATCCACCACTTGATTCAAGGTTTGGACAGATACCTGATGACAAAAACACCTGGCATGTTGAGATGGTAACAGTGGCGGTTCAAGACCATTTTTACTAGGGGGGCCAGGGTTTAACCAGGGGGGCACATAAAAAACCCGCAACAAATTATATTTAAAGATTATAAACTTGAATTACTTTAAAAACATATAAACATTTATTACTTAACTTAACATTATAACAATGAGTTCAGGTGCAAGAGAGGTAGGGCCATAAAAAATGAAAAATACAGTACAGGGTGCAAATACAGAGCATCAATTCAACTTTTGACACTGTGTGGGCGGGAACCAAAGCAGGACGGGCTCTTCTCTGATTGGTCCTGATTTGACAGCAGGAGAGTCTCATATTCACGACAGCTGTTTACCAAAACTCCGTTAAGTAGCTACATATGTCTTTGTACGGTGAAGACTGCCATTTAATGACGAGCCGAAGTAACGGTACCCATTAAACCTGTTTTGATTAAATACTAGTGGTGATTGTGGCATTTGACCCAGGATCACTTTATTTATTCCAGGAAAAAGAGCCAGTTCTCATGACGACGATGTTATCTGCCCCTCATATCATTAAATGTTATTGTGTAGCTGCTAGTTAGCCTACTGCTGATCTAAGATTCCTGCGCTAGCAAGAAGCCTTTGCTTGTATAGCTAACTGTTGAAGGTTGCAGTGCTGAAAGCCGTAAAAACACCCTGATCATGGGATACATTCAATTACAACATTGAAGTCAACTTTGAAAACTCAGCAGCAAGAGCTAGCTACATCAGTAAGCAATCAAAGGCTTATTGCTAGCGCAGGAATCTAAAGCAAGCTAGTAGCTAGATATGTTACCTACTGGCAGATAACATCGACTAATATGTCACGAGAACTGACTCTTTTTTTATCCTGGAATTAATAAAGGGATCGTGAAAGACTGTATGACCCACACGAATTCTTGTCGTCATGAAATCTAATTTGTTCAGTTCGTCTATGACAGTTTGAATACACATAAGATCTGGGAAAGTCAACAGGCATAGGATATTTCCATCTTTTGGTTCTTCAAAATAGCGCTGTGGTTATTTGTCCTTCCCTGCCTTCATGTGGCAGAAAAATCAACAGCTCAGCCGGAAGACAGTTGTATATGATCAATATGGCACAGGCAGACTACCAGCTCCTCTTAAGAACCAGCGATCCATTAACTAGAAAATGCATTTCCTGAAGGAAATACCAGTGCATGAAATGCAAAAGTTAGGAAAGGAAGAAGAAAAGAAAGAAGAGTGAAAGAAGGAAATAAGAAAGGAAAGAAGAGTGCAAGAAGGAAAGAAGAAAGGAAAAAAGAGTGAAGAAATGAGAGAAGAGAGGATGAAGGAAAGAAGAGTGAAAGAAGGAAAGAAGAAAAGAAAGAAGAGTGAAGAAAGGAAAGAAAAGTGGAAGAAGAAAAGAAAGAAGAGTGAAGAAAGGAAAGAAGAGTGAAAGAAGGAAATAATAGTTGAAGAAGGAAAGAAGAAAGGAAAGAAGAGTGAAAGAAGGAAAGAAGAAATGAGAGTGAAGAAAGGAAAGAAAAGTGAAAGAAGGAAAGAAGATTGGAAGAAGAAAAGAAGAAAGGAAAGAAGAGTGGAAGACGGAAAGAAGAGTGGAAGAGAAAAAGAGTGAAAATATTGAAAAAAGGAGATAAAAATGGAGTGAAGAAGAGAGATTGAGTGTGAGAGAAAGTAGACTGAGAGGGATAGAGAGAAAGATGGAGAGATGGAGAGAAAAAAAAGTAGAGAATGGAAGGTGTCTTAATGTTCCTAGTTACAGTTTAATTGAGAGGGACAGAGAAGAGGTTCCTTTGATTTGGCGCAGCTGTCAGTGAACACAGGTGCAAGCCAGTTTAAAGACCCTATTATGATGTCATAATGGCCCAATGTAAGTCAATGGGAAAATTTAGATTCGTTTTTATTTAATATCTTAAAAAGTATAACGTTTAGAAAGGTGAAAAATACATAGCATAAGTGTCCTTTACAAGACCTACGCGACAAAGTTTGAATGAAGTTTCTACGTTAAGCGGTTCGGGCTGAATTAATCGCAGAAAAAGGTAACAAGAATAAGAAGAAGAAGAAGAAGAAGAAGCCTAGGAATAACAATACAGGGCATTTCATGCACTGTAATGAAAGAGAGCGAGCCAAACATTTCAATCGTAGCTCCTCTCTCCAACAAGCACCACACATGGCAAACAAACTACAGTGATTTGGTGCGCCGCTTTAATTTACCCATGTAGAACGTTGCGTCGCATTAGTACCGCTTTTGGCGATCGGGTGTAAAATCATAATAAATTCATATATTTTTTATTTGGTCAGCAAGGGATGGCCGCAGGGGTGGCCAGGGACATGTCTACGGGGGCCACCCCATGCCTCCGTGTAGAACCAAAACTGTAACAGGCAAAAAAGGCAACAGCTGGGGTCTCACTCTGTCCTACCAGGGTAGGACTCTCAGACTTACAGGCTCCTCCAGTTCAATGATGAAGCCGTGGTCACTGGACAGGATCTTGTAGTTCTTTATAACTGGACCGCTGCAAACAAGCAGAAATGTAAGGTTTATGAACATTGTTATCTTAAGCAAAGTGGAGATGTGTGAACATCTCTCATACTTTGGAAGTTGTACAGTACCTTGCGTAAGTATTCACCCCCTTGGATGTTTTACCCTTTTATGGCTTTTATAAATCAGTCATGGTCAATATAAGTTGGCTTTTTGGACAAAAAAATTCACAAAATAGCTCTCTTTAATGTCAAAGTGAAAATATATTTCTACACAGTTATGTAAATTAAATACAAATATGTAATGAAAATAAGTGCTTGCATAAGTATTCACCCCCTTTATCACCCCCTTTGTATAGACTGACCTAATTCAACAGAGGTCCAGCCAATTGGTGCTAGAAGTCTCACAATTTGTGTAATGGGGGTCAGTGTGCAGTGAATGTGTCTCAAGTGATTGTAGTATAACGACACCTGTGTCTGGAAGGTCCATTCACTGGTCAGTATTCAGTAATCAGTATTACTGGCTATTGTTAAACCATTAAGACCCAAGATCACTCTAAGCAACTCAGAGAAAAGGTTGTTGAAAAGTATAAGTCAGGGGAAGGATACAAAAAAATGTCCAAGGCACTAAACATCCCCTGGAATTCTGTTAAATCCATCATCAAGAAATGGATGGATTGTGGCACATGTGTAAATCTGCCTAGATCAGGCCGTCCTCACAAACTGAGGGGCCGTTCAAGAAGGAGACTAGTAAGATAGGCCACCAATAGACCTATGACTACTCTGAAGAAGTTTCAAGCTTCAGCAGTTGAGATTGGAGAAACTCTGCATACCACCACTGTTGCCTTGGTTCTTCACCAATCTAAGCTTTATGGAAGAGAGCCACTGTTGAAAAAAAGGATCGACTACAGTTCGCCAAAAGGCATGTGGAAGTCTCCATGGTCAAGTGGAAGAAGGTTCTGTGGTTTGATGAGACCAAAGTGGAGCATTTTTTCAACAGTGGCTCTCTTCAATGAAGCTTTGATTGGTGAAGAACCAAGGCAACAGTGGTGGTATGCAGAGTCTCTCCCATACCAGCTGCTGAAGCTTGAACCTTCTTCAGAGTAGTCATAGGTGTCTTGGTGGCCTCTCTTACTAGTTTCCTTCTTGCATGGTCACTCAGTTTGTAAGGACGGCCTGATCTAGGCAGATTTACACATGTGCCATATTCCTTCCATTTCTTGATGATGGATTGAACAGAATTTCAGGGGATGTTAAGTGCCTTGGACATTTTTTTGTATCCTTCCCCTGACCTGTACTTTTCAATAACCTTTTCTCTGAGTTTCTTAGGGTGATCTGTGGTCTTCATGTTGTAACAGTAGCCAGGAATACTGATTACTGAATACTGACCAGTGAATAGACCTTCCAGACACAGGTGTCGTTATACTACAATCACTTGAGACACATTTACTGCACACTGATCCCCATCTCACTAATTGTGAGACTTCTAGCACCAATTGGCTGGACCTCTGTTGAATTAGGTCAGTCTATATAAAGGGGGTGATAAAGGGGGTGAATACTTATGCAATCACTTATTTTCATTACATATTTGTATTTAATTTACATGACTGTGTAGAAATATATTTTCACTTTGACTTTAAAGAGAGCTATTTTGTGAATTTTTTTGTCCAAAAAGCCAACTTATATTGACCATGACTGATTTATAAAAGCCATAAAAGGGTAAAACATCCAAGGGGGTGAATACTTACGCAAGGTACTGTATATTTCGGTGTGTGTCTCTCTCTATATAGGCTATATGGGCCATTCTACCGAATTCGTGTAATATGCAGTCCCTCAACAATAAAAACTATTTACAAAACAATTAGGTATTTAGGCATAGATATTTAATTAGAAAATGTTATGGTCTATATAAACCCAATGCATTACATGAGATAGTGATAAGCTAAATATATACAAAATCATCATTTATAGGGTACTTTCTATTGGGAAGTAGCTATCCCCAACCCTGACATCTAAATTTCAATGCCTTTAAATAACACTTTTCAATTTTTTTAGATTTTTTTCAATGATTTAATTTCAAAGATCTTTATGATTGGGTTGAAATAGAACTTGGAATATTTAGATTTATTGTGGGTTTAATTTTTAAATCAATTTTCTATACTCAAAAAATCATGTCCCTAGTTTTCATGTCACTACCGAAACACAAGAGTTTTAGTCCATTGGCTGAGCCTGTGTTTTAGCCACGACTCTGCATTTTTGACCATGCAGTGACACTGCATCTCTGACCCTCATGGTTGAATGGTAAGTAGCTAAATCCCATAGTTTTTATATAAATGTGTTCCAAAGTCTGAAAATCGACGTGTAACCTTAAGAATTGTCACTACCGAAACGCATGTTTTCTTCAATTAAGTAAACCTTTTGGGGTTTCATGGAAAATCTTATGTTTGTATGTGTGTTCACCTCTTCAAAGATGTCTTTGCATGCAGTGTGCTTGTTAGAATTCTTTATTTATGCTTAAAATTAGCTAGAATTGTCACTACCGAAACAGTCACTACCGAAACATATGGTAGTGACCTGATGATTTCAGTAGTGACAAAATGAAATGGTAAGTAGTTCAATCCGATAATTTTTTAAATAAATGTGTTGTGTGGACTAAAGGGTGGCTCAGAGCACCTTTTGGAAGATTTTGGGAGAGAAATGAACATCCATCCAACAGTGCAGTCACTACCGAAACACTGGATGTCACTACCGAAACAGTGCAGCACTACCGAAACACAGGATGTTTTGTAAAAAATTAAGTATATTGAGTAATCAACTAAAATGTTATGATACTGATTGGATTAATATATGTTCAATTTCATCAATCAACAACTCTGGAATCAATATGATCAGTATTTTGCATTTTACAAAGAAATATTGCACTTAGATTTTGATGAATTGTATAAATTGAACTTGAAAATTTGGTAAAAAATTCATTTTTATGGATTTCATTGTGAAAACCTTCAAGAAATATTTGTAAAAATACTCTTCAGAGAAGGGAAGGAAACACAATCTGAACAGGTCAATAATAATACTTTTTTACTATAGTAAATGTGATGTTTCGGTAGTGACAATTTTTGGAAGAGGAAAAACATTCCAACACATTCTGAAAATACAATATAAAAATTGACTGTTCTTTTACTAGATAAGTGTACTTTAGATATGGTACAATATACATACGGACAAAGTTTTGGGAATAAAACATAAAAAAAATCAAAATATTTCCGACCTGACTTTGCACCAATTCGGTAGAATGGCCCATATATGTGTGTGTGTGTGTGTGTGTGTGTGTGTGTGTGTGTGTGTGTGTGTGTGTGTACCTGGGATAGATCTGTCTCATGGTGATGGTGTAGTTATGTTTGTCTGTTGCTGGCCTCAGGATGATGCTGCCACATTCTGGATTCTTCTTGAGTAGCTCCTCTGCCTCTTCACGAGACACTGACATAAAACAACTACAGACGTGATCAGTGGTTAGACACCTCACAATACACAGACACACACACACAGATACCTCACAACACACAGACACCTCACAACACACACACACACACACACACACACACACACACACACACACACACACACACACACACACACACACACACACACACACACACAGGCTGTTTGTCCAGTCTCACATGGGAACTGAGGACAGGCTGTTTAGTGTTCAGACTCACGTGGGAACTAAGGACAGGCTGTCGTCGTACTCATTTGAGGCCTCTGAGCTAGTCGGTGTGCCTGAGTGGGACGCGGGCGCGTCCATGGGGGGCTGGTATAAGGACTGCAGAACCTGCCGCTGTTGCTCTTGGTCTCGCACGTGTTCTAGAGTCATGAAGTGACCGGGCAGGAGCTGCAGCTGGTTTGGGACCTCCAACTGTTCCACAGACACAGACACACTCTCTCATACACAGACTCTCTCATAACAGAGGGATCAGGACTGCGGCGGGACACTGTGGATATGTAGGTTAGTGGTGTGTGATTGGTTGGATATGTAGGTTAGTGGTGTGTGATTGGTTGGATATGTAGGTTAGTGGTGTGTGATTGGTTGGATATGTAAGTTAGTGGTGTGTGATTGGTTGGATATGTAGGTTAGTGGTGTGTGATTGGTTGGATATGTAGGTTATTGGTGTGATTGGTTGGATATGTAGGTTAGTGGTGTGTGATTGGTTGGATATGTAGGTTAGTGGTGTGTGATTGGTTGGATATGTAGGTTAGTGGTGTGTGATTGGTTGGATATGTAGGTTATTGGTGTGATTGGTTGGATATGTAGGTTAGTGGTGTGTGATTGGTTGGATGAGTGGAAACTTACTTTAGCCACTGTCAAGATATAGCCCCTCCATAGCTCTCCCATGTCTGGATTGTCAGTCTGAATACACACAGATACACACACACACACATTTGAATCTCAGTCTGAATACACACAGATACATACATTCAGTCTGAATACACACAGATACTTACATTCACACAAACACTACTAATTACACTAAATAAATCATCACAGACACTCAGACTCAAGCAAATGATATTGCCTGCATACAAAATAGCTGCTATGCGACATACATTCATCAAACTGGGCCAACTTAGTTCTGATCTGAGTAAATTAACGCTGGCATCTGTTGAGCGGTTGGTCGTTTTGGTCGTATTAAATGATGATTTTATAAAGCGTGTAAAATATTGAAATAATATTGATTCTTTGAGGTTGAAGAAAAGGAGGATAGCCTTCTATCTGACACCTAAAACTGGCATTTTTATTCAGGAAGGCATTTCTGGCCTTGTGATAAATCACTGTCACTAAGTCTCCTATTATGCTTATGTTAACTTGTCTTATTTTATTTTATTGTATTATTACAGTTAGTTTCTACTATGTTGGCACCTTTGAGGTTCTTCTGAATGAAGAGTGCGTTACAAATAAAATTAAAGCTGCAAGCAGCGATGAACGGGCCCGAGCGCGCGTCGGGGAAGGCGCTGGTTGACGGCTGACGTGCAGTGCACAGCAAGCCGTGAGAATGCAACGTACATCAAAACATCACAACAATACGCCGCAAAGAATAAACAAAGCGACGTTTCCAACCACCAACAGGAGGCGCTATAGGTGAGTGGCATTATGGGCATATGTCCGCGTTCAGGCCGGGTCCAGCGTCCACCCTATGATGTTTGGTCAGGATCGGACAATGCAGGCAGGAGTTCTAAGTAACTTTGTGGTTTGTGGCGAGCGCTGGCGAGTTGGCAAAGTTTGAGGGTCTGCCACGCCCACATCCTTCAGAGTTTGTAAAAGATTATACTGACTTTTGATCCCCCATGGCTGAAGAGTATCCTGACCAAGTTTGAAGGGTTTACCATTAAATCTGTAGGAGGAGTTTCATCAGATGTGAGGTGTGGAAACAGGCAAAAACGCAGTCAAACAGTGTCAAAACGCATATTCCACTCAAAATGGCCGACTTCCTGTTGACCTGCCACCATGGCGTCGATACACTTTATGGTGCGTCTGGGCATGACAAAGGCGTGTACCGAATTTCGTCGAGCTATGCCAAACTAACCCGAATGCATAGGGGTTTTTGGATTGTTCTAGGGGGTGCTACAGAGCCATTTTGCCCCGCCCCAAAAAACCATCAACGCAAAAGATCTTAGATTTCCCAGAATAACGTCCCTGCTAAATTTGGTGAGTTTTCAAGCAACTTTTGGACGGAAAAAAAAAACATACAGAAACAATAGGGCTTCGCTGCATAGCAGCTCAGGCCCTAATTAATTAGTATTATTAGCTTGACGAAAATCGGTACACGCCTTTGTCATGCCCAGACGCACGAAAAAGTGTATTGACGCCATGGTGGCAGGTCAACAGGAAGTCGCCATTTTGAGTGCAATATGCGTTTTTCTGCGTTTTGACTGCGTTTTTGCCTGTTTCCACACCTCACATCTGATGAAACTCGTCCTACAGATTTAATGGTAAATCCTTCAAACTTGGTCTGGATACTCTTCAGCCATGGGGGATCAAAAGTTAGTATAATCTTTTCCAAAGTCTGAAGGGTGTGGGGGTGGCAGACCCTCAAACTTTGCCAACTTGCCAGTGTCAGCGTTTTTGACTGTTTCCACACTTCGCATCTGATCAAACTCCTCATACATATTTTATGGCAATGCCTTGAAACGCGGTCAGGTTATTGTTCATTTATGGGGGATTAAATGTTAGTAGAATCTTTTCCAAAGTCTGAAGGTTGTGGGCGTGGCAGACCCTCAAACTTTGCCAACTCGCCAGCGCTCGACACAAACCACAAAGTCACTTAGAACTCCTGCCTGCATTGTCCGATCCTGACCAAACATCATAGGGTGGACGCTGGACCCGGCCTGAACGCGGACATATGCCCATAATGCCACTCGCCTATAGTGCAACCTGTTGGTGGTTGGAAACGTCGCTTTGTTTGTTCTTTGCGGCGTATAGTTGTGATGTTTTGATGAACGTGGCATTCTCACGGCTTGCTCTACGCTTGGCGGTCGGCTGTGCAGTGCACGTCAGCCTTCGACCAGCGCCTTCCACGACGCGTGCTCGGGCCCGTTCATTGCTGCTTGCAGCTTTAATTATTATTATTATTATTATTATTACCTTGAGCTGTACTTCCTGGTTGGAAAAGGTGAGTGTGTACACCGGTGTTGTCTTGGCTGAATAGGAGGAAACTGGCACCATAGACTTCAGGGTGTGCAAATCCAGCTTCTCGCAGTACTGCAAAACATGCTTAGTTAGTGTATGTGGATATGTGTGACAATTCAGGTTTAAACATTAGTGAACAGCCATTATGTGTGAATGTGTATAGTAGACAGAAAGCTAGCTGTAAATGATTGAATGAATGAAACACTTCCATTACTTCTGCGTGTTTTGCTCAGTGTGTGTTTTCAGTGTGGTGTGTGTGTGTGTGTGTGTGTGTGTGTGTGTGTGTGTGTGTGTGTGTGTGTGTGTGTGTGTGTTTCAGTGTGTGTGTGTGTGTGTGTGTGTGTGTGCGTGTGTGTGTGTGTTCTGCTCTGTGTGTTGTTAGTGTGGTGTGCGCGTGAGGAATTCACCGTTTCATGTTTCTCATCTGCGTAGAAGAACATGGTGGAGCCACGCAGCTCTCCATAATACGCTCTGAACCCCTGTGGAAGCCAGAGGAAGTGCACATCCTTGACCTGGTCTCTCTTAAGCACGACACACATAACCTTGCCATGCAAAACTGACAGGCAGAACAGCGTGATCCTCAAGGTTAACTCAACCCCTCTCCTGTATATTTCTTCTGTATTCGACCACTGACACACATACACACACACACACACACACACACACACACACACGGCGTGATCCTCAGTGCTAACTCACCCCCTCTCCTGTGTATTTCTTCTGTATGTGACCGCTGAAGTACAGTGGCAGGGCTGTAATAGTCTCCCGGCGCTTGATGATCCCTCTGGATGCCATTCTGACGGAGCTCCTTCCACTGGCTCTGTGATCCCTCCCTATCTCTCGTTTCTCTCTTGCTTGAGTTGATTTGCTGTAATGTTTGGACTTCTTGTTCCGTCTTTAGCGCACGTCTTTCTTACCTGATTTAATTGGTGGGCTGTATGAGGAAGTGTTTATTGAGGGCCAAAGTACCAACCTTGCGTGTTCCCGGCTAAGGATGATACCTTTGTACCTTCACTTTTTTTTTTAAAGATACTAATGTACTGCTCAGTTACTATTTATAGGTTATTAAAACCCGTAGATTGAATTTATCACTTCTTTAGAGTAGAAAGTTATCATCATATCCCATGTAAAATCAAATGAGAGATAATGTTAATGACTTACTGAGGTTTTATGGTGTACAGATCGACTGTGGAGTATTGGCAGTTTTATATCACAGAAATGGAGACCTAATTATTCTGCTCTTCAAGACAGAGCCACCTTGGCTTAATTATCCCACAGCCCACACCTGTTCACAACAGCAAGAAAAGGGTGGGCCCACCATGCTTTTATTTACTATTTAAGTTGACGGCGCCAATATCCCCCTACTTCTTAGCTGCATAGGCATACTATAACATCCATGCCTCATATATGAGAATAATTTTAAACGGGGCTCAATATATATTCTACATTCTATGACCACAACATGATCTGTTTCCACCATAGATGTACGTCAGATGAGTATAATCTTGAACTCTTGAACAGGAGCCACCAAGGGGGTGCAACGGCGGTCTCTTGAACGTCCGCACAGGAGGCCATTTTGAGGACAGTATGCTTCCGGTAGGGATCAGTGGTACGTTAGGTAACGTCAGTGATCTTCACAATCGTTTACACTCTTATCTCGCGGAAATTTTGACGGATTTACAAATGACTTGATTTACAATCGTCATTACCTTGGTAATAATTCTGGATGCTTGAACATGTTGAAATGTGCAGCTTAATTGTGTATCACGGCTATTGTGTATCAGTCATTTTACATCAATTGGAGAGTAATTGTTCTTTCTTTTCAATATAACTTAAGTTGCACATAATAAAACTGAAGTTGCACATGATTTCCAATCGGGTTGGTTTGTTAAACATCTTACATTATGATTTCGACAGGAAATTGCTGACTTTATTGCCCATGAAGATGCCAGAATTTTGTGCAACCTGCTCTATTGAACACTCCCTTGAAACGAGACCTGTCAGAGACCTGTCAATGTTATTTTCATATGAAAACCCATGTTTATAATTCTTCATAAGTATGTAGTGACATAAGAAATATCTTACGTTTATAACAAACCAACCCGTTTGAAAATCGGTTGAAAATTGAGCAAGTTCTGGTTATTTAAAAAGTACCACTACCAACACAATGTTAAGGGGGAGTGAGCTATACTGTCCTCAAAATGGCCGAAATGTGCGGACATTCGACTCCGTCGGCCAGAAACGCAGGCAGGATATCTAGCCTTTATTATAGATATCTATGGGAGCCACCCCCTGCGTCTATTTCAGGCGCAGTCATGATAGAAACCCACATGGGCCGATTCATTCACCTAGTTTCGCTTTCGATTGGATTACGTGTTACAGCTCTCTTCTCGCATTTGCATTTACCAACTTCGTGGTTATGGCTGATATTGAGTCGGAATTGACTTGTAATATATGTTTGGATCTTTTAACCGAACCTCACCAATATCCTTGTGGCCACAGTTTCTGTCTTCAGTGTATACATCAGCTAAGGAATCGGCAATTATTTAACTGCCCAGACTGTCGAAGAACCTGTCCAGATACAAGAGAGATTGTGAGAAACTTCAGACTCCAGAATATTGTAGAAGTATATCGACAAAGTGGAAATACCCTGGTGCGTAGTACGATGAACGAAGACCAGTCTATAAACCTTCGGACTAGTTTATTTTTTGTCACATTAGATTGCTATCGTGTCAACTCATTGGAAGTGTAAGCCTATGCTGCGTCCCAGACAACTCGGACATCAAGATTGAAACTCCAAGTCATTACAAACTCGGGCCATTTAAATCTACACCGACTTCAGAGTCGTAACCGAAATTTCAAGTCGAGTTGGAGTTCCGAGTTGTCTCGAACGCACCAAAATGGTCACCAATGCATCAACAACTGTTTATGAAACAGGTAGATTATTGTGAAATTGTTTTTTATACAATGGTGATTGTCCAGCTATTAAGTGTGTGAGTAACCTCATTATTGTTAATCCTTTACCAGAACATACGCCAACCTTTAACAGCAGGAGTGCAGCCAGGAGCACAGGACTATTATGGCGTTCTTCTAGTCATTTTACTGCTGCTGTTCATTTCTGTGTTCTGTGAGTGTCTTCCTCTCTCTCTCTCTCTGACTTTTGTTTTGTCTTTATTTTAGATATCACTACATTTAAATCAATCCTGTACAATTGGAGATATGTTGTAAAATGTGTTAAACTCATATTATTCTGTTGAATACTTCAAAGAATAACAACCTTATATCCTTCATCTGCACAGCTTTGTTGCGGCTACAAAAAACAGACCAGATCCCTCAAGATCCTCAGTCTTGGTTAGACTCAACCTCTCAACCTGAACATGTAGACCAGGTGATCCCCCCTCCCCCTCCCCCCTTCTCATCACAAATGTGTCCGCACTTTTCACTTGTAGGCTGTGTCGTGAGAATGTATTAGTCTATTTCCCTGTACATTTAATACTTGCAACATGTGACGCACACTTTTTGTTTACGTCTCCAAATTACTTTCAGTTTCATGCAGCAGACTCTCCAAGGCTTCCCTTCCTTCTCCTGGCCCCTCTACGATGGCTCTGGCTGCTGGTGGACTGTGTGTTCATGTGTGTGTGGTGGCTCATTTCCTCTCTCCTATGGCTGGTTTACCAGTGTGTGTGGTTGGTGTGTGAGTTTGTGAGACTTGTGTTTGTGAGTATTTGGGAGCTTTTTTGTTTTGTTTGTGGGCTCCTGATACAGTCCTTTAACATTGTTGTCTACATTAGTGGCGTTGCATCCATAACAGTATTTATTATGAGCGTTCTGATGTTCAGAAATGATTAGGGAAAACAGAAACCAGGAAGTGTGATTTATTATTCTCTAGTGCCTTCTTAAGAGTAGGATGGAGGCAGATGTGGAGACTGTGGAGTCAGATGAACCTGTTCATTAATTGTTAAGGTGATAATGCTGCTGGGAAAGACCGTTTTGTTCTTTCAGTCTAAATCTAACCAGTGCCTTTTGTGAAACTCTTAGGGGAGAAACATTTAAAAGGCAGACAGGGATCCAATTGCCCTTTCTGTGTGTGAGAGTGTGTCGTTGAGGATGAGATATGACAGTTAATATCACATGAAGGTATTGAATTCTCATTATGTTTTTTTTTTACATACAAGTTCCTGCTTCAGTACACTGTGTGTGTGTGCGTGCGTACGTGCATAACTTGCATTCTGTGAAGGCCAAGCCATCTTTGTTTTTCCACAACTTCATTGATTATGTTGTTCATGAACCACAATGACATAAACATACTTTAAAGTGGGAATTGTGTTGGAAATTTCTTCTCCAGTCAAAAAGGTTCTATTAAATTTTAACTTATAGTTTTTGGGGGAATTGAATAAGTTTTGGTATCATCTATACATACATTTTCATGGCTTATGGTCATGTGAAGGACACTTAAAACCACATATAGTTCCCACTCGTCCTAGAGAGAATGTACACTATGAACTGGCCACAGGCTCCTTACGGAAATCCTCCAGTTTTTCCTATTTGGGAGAATCATTGGAATATTCGGTGCTTTTTTTGCAACAGAAGAGCAGTTTTTTGGGGAGACCAATCTTTTTTTGTTTGTTGCATGTCAGGGCTGGCCATTGTTTGAAGGCCGACTTTTTCTTTTTGGGCCCTCGATCCATTACTTTGAGACTTATATGTAAGGAACATAGCTTAAATACCAGTTATATTATGTGTATTACTTCTTTAATATAATTAGAGTTAATGTGGTTATAAAATAAAACATTGCTCAATAATTATGTACACTTAATAAATAGATTTGTATCTTTGGACTTGCAATAAGAGGTGATTCAGTAATCAGTATTAGTCTGAGTCTCAGGATTCAGCCCTGGTAGATTGAGGCCCTGTCTCACGAAGCCTAGTTTCTCTGTATCCAAAATGAAACGTTGTCGGATAGCCCTATCGTACAAACGAACACACTGTATCCGCAACAGTTCAAATCGGGGTCCAAAGTGAGTAGATTTGAATCTGTTCGCGGGCTGGTGTTATTGTGCACGGATTCACGCAACCCGTTCTAATCTGATGATGACATTGCCCCACGTGATCACCTCGCAACCTCAGGCTGAACCAGTATTAAACTCTGCTCTGAATGCCTAGACCCTGGAACAGTAGCAGCAAAGTCAAAGTAGCTTTATTGTCAATTTCTTCACATGTCAAGACATACAAAAGAATCGATAGAACGTTTCCCACTCTCCCACGGTGAAACATGTAAAGTGCACAGGCACAGCAAAACAGATTAGACAAAGCTTTGTGGGAGATGTTCAGTCCAAACGTGTTCATTCTCAGGGTTCAGGCCCTGGGCTCTGTGAAGCGTCTTGAGACAATTTGATTGTTTTGGTGTTATATAAATAAAATTGAAATTAATTGAATAAAAAATTCTCTTGCATTAACCGATATACTTTTAGTCTTTAAAAAAATCCTCTTGCACATGAATTATTTACATTTAAGTCCTCTTAATTGAGTCATATTTTCCCCATAACTCATGTTCATTAAAACCAGCTGATTACAAATTTGCATACATGACCTGAGAATAATACATACATATCAAACCATACATAATATCTCATTTTCTAAACAGCCATGTACAAAAGTGATTTTTTTTTGGCTACCTTTACAATATGTTAATTGTATTGTTTTTTTTTATATAACAAAACTGATATTTTCTTTCATATTGTACTCCATGAAAACATATAATATGCTTTTTAAATAGTAATAAAGTTAACAAAACTTAACATCAAACATATTGTCTGTGCAAAAAACCCCATATTAACTATAATTTTACATCAAAATACAGCCTTGGAGTGGATATCGGTCCCTTGGATGAATATGAACTTCTATTACATCAGCTATCGTACAGTTTTGTGCTTGCAAGATTTTCCTTTGAATTTATGCTGTTGATAACATGGACATCAATTTTATTCTGTAAGTCCTTGTTGTGTTTCTCTGTAGAATTTGATTGAATGATCCTGAACTTGTGGTTACGATGTGCTCCGTCTTAATATTGCTAAATTACTCAAAACAGAAAATGTAAACTGTCTTTGTTTTTGTCCTCTCTCAGGCCTTGTGGTTTTTCTGAAATTGTATTCATTTTAGGTTTTGCTGTTCACACTCTTTGTCTATGAACAGATGCACAGTAAAGTAAAGATTCATGATGGTTTTTCATTGAAAACAGGTTCAATCTCTTGCGTAAAGTGATATTTTATTTTTCTGTAAAAAACTACATCATTAACATGAATTCTTCACGTTAAAACTATTTGTTACATCTCACCTTTAGAAATTACAATAAGAAATGGAAGAACATTTTTAGTCCAGCTTGAAGGAATATAGTCTTCTTTTCCACATTTCTTTTGTTCACATTTGAAATTAGTTGTTACATCTCGCTTTAAGAAATCTAAATGAGAAATGGAATAACATTTTAAGAGTCCAGCTTTTTTAATCAAGAAGGAATATAATCTTTTTCACATATAAAAAACAATGATTACATTTGGTGTCATAGAATCACAATAAGTAACTTAATGACTTTCAAAAAGTACATATTTTTTAATAATAAAGAAGGAATATAGAGTCTATTTCCAACAACATTGTGTTCACTGTTGGATCTTTTCTGCGTCTGTGGTGTTGTCCTCTTTCGCCATCTTCTCTGACTCTTGTGTCGTTTCTGCTGTCTTGCAGTTGATGGGCACTACCCTCTCTGAGATGGCAGGTGTCTGTTTTCCTGTGGCTTCAATGTGAAGCATTCCATCAGACAGACTGCAGGTCACAGCCTCAGGATTCACCCCGTCTGGGAGATCAAACTCCCTCCTGAACGCCTGGACCCTGTAGAAGTAGGAGCCTTTTCCATCATCATGCTTCTTCTCAGATTTGCCGCTCACTTGTAGCTTGTTGCCCACCTGCTTGACTGAGGGATCTTCAGGAGAAAAGTCTTTAGTGTCCAGTGTTAGAGCAAAACCATCTCCCTTTTTCTCTAGATTGCAAGGAAGTGGATGAACCTCCCCTGAAGCTGGGATTTGGTCATTCTCTTGGAAGAGGTGACATTCAAGATTCTGCAGGAGCTCCAAACTGCTCTTCATATCCTCCATGTTTCTCAGCATGAGATCTCTGTGAATGTCCAGATGCCGGACCTGTGGCCAGAGACTGCGGACGGGCCAGTAGAAGTCCACATAGGGGCTGAGTGAGGGCTGGAATCCATGTAGGCTCAGCATTTTCAGAGTTGAGAGTTGGTAGTTCTTGCTGTGGTTACTGCTCTTAGCGTAGCCTTGGATTTGTCTGTTCTGCTTCAGCACAGTGAGCTCTCCCAGTTTTATATCCTGCCTCTTGAAGTTCCAGGCAGTTCCTGAACGTTCCCAGCTTTATATCCTGACTCTTGAAGTTCCAGGCAGTTCCTGAACGTTCCAGCCAATGCCATCATTTACCACTGTGTGTCATCCAGGAGCATGAGGATGACATCACATCTGACAGGGTCTAAGTCTGGGTGGGGTGAGCAACATGGATTCTTTGCATATCTTTTCACACTCACAGCATACACTTACGTGAAACTGATGTCATGTTGATGACTTGTTATGAAGTAGGTGATGTATTCAGTGAAATGAGTCAGGCTATCAGGTGAAATCTGCAAACTGTGCTCTCCTAGTTCAAACATACATTTCATCAAGTGTTTATGTTTGTCAAAATAGATATCATATATTCATTGTATTGTTATTTCTGATAACAATAATGATATTGTCTTTCATATTGTACTCCATGAAAACATATAATATACTATTTAAATAGTTGTAAAGTTAACAAAACTTAACATTAATCATCTTGTCTGTGAAAAAAAACTAAACAAAACATTAACACTATTATACTTCAAAATATTGCCTTGGAGTGGATATATGTCCCTCGGATGGCTGTGTTTTCTGACATTGAGCCAAACTTAAAAAAAGAGAATATTTTCCCTCCCTTTTGCTAATAGAAATAAACAACAGTAATGAACTTCTATTACATCAGTTATCGTACAGTTTCGTGCTTGATAGATTTTCCTTTGACTTTATGCCGTTGATAGTGTGGACATTGATTTTATTCTGTAGGTCCTTGATGTGTTTTTATGTAGAATTTGATTGAACGATCCTGAACTTGTGGTTACGATGGGCTCCATCTCAATATTGCTCAATTACTCAAAACAGAAAATGTAAACTTTTTTGTTTTTGGCCTCTCTCAGGCCTTTTCTGAAATTGTATTCATTTTAAGTTTCACTGTTCACACTTACTGAAAAACTGTTGCTAACATTTATACTAATATTTTAATCATATTTTAGGCTATCAAATAGGTTAATTAAATTAACTAGCTCTTGATTTTTGTTAAGTAAATGTTTTATAGTATATAATTATGAAATCCCGGGCAAAAAAATTCCATTCTGAATGGTATCTCAGTTAGTCGCTAAGTATTTCAACAGATCATTGCCATGGAACAAACAGCTCTAGTGAATGTATTGAGAAGGACGAAGATAATGTTTTTCATCCAACTTTTACTTTTCTTTTAAAACACATCTGAATCATAATCAGACCATAATCAGAAGTGTATGATATAAATAATGAATAGCACGCAGACAAATATGAATTGAAATAACTTAAAGCCGCCGTCTCCTTTTAATAAGTAAGATATTATGAGACATGGTAAACTTGATTGCCATAAAATAATGTGCCCTTCTTTGCTCTTGGGAAATATCTTCCTGCTGTATAACAAATTTTACAAAGCAGTTTGAAGATGTGTATTTAAGAAAAAAAAGATGCGGGTATCTGTAGAAACAATCTTCCTTCACCCACTGTTCAGGCCTTCTTCTGTTCCCTATGTTCCTATGACATGAGGAGGAAGTCAACGTTAGGAAAACTCGTTAGACAACTTTCCTGAAAACTTTTCCTATTTTTTATCAATCTATAACTCATTGTTAAGCATGTTACTGATAAGGTTCAATTAAAGTAGAAAAAAACCGCACTTAATCTTGTCTCATTGCTTATTTTTTTTGACCCGTTTATCCACAGACGCGTTTCGGCTTAAGCCATCGTCAGTTTTTACTACTTTAAGTTAACAGTCTTTTTCACTCGCACCCAAAATCGCCTTTATTTTGGAAGTAGAGCGCGCCAATCCTCAGAAAAAACTGAGAAGGTTTAGACAATGTGATCAAACAAAGCATGTGAAGTCTTCACCTTTAACTTCTGGAAGTGTGACAGGCTACTGCAGTGTTCATCTTTGGCCTCCTCTTCGGTGGCGTAGATAAGGTTGCACAGGTTACAGAAATAGCCCACGACAGGTCTCACAAACTCCTGCCCTGGTGGTCAGAAATGACTTCACACCTCAGTAGAGTTCTTTTGGTCACCCACATCACCTCTCACAGTGAGAGACATAAAGCGTTAACTGTAAACGGTTAAATCATAATGTAGTACTGTAATAATAATCATGTATAAGGGAACACATTGGGTTGCCATACCGACAGGATTGTTTGGCTGGTACTGGTCTAGACCATCATTCGGCTCCTTCTCAGCCTCAATGGTATGTCCTGCTGTGGTGTCTGGTTTGTCAGTGCAAGCTTTGTCTGAACTTGCAGATTCCTTAAAGAAATGAATTACATTTACAGTTATAATACGTGAATGCTGTGCTGTTCCACATTTAACACAGACAAAAGCTTTGTTATACAGTACACTTGTACCTCTCTCTTGACAGTCAATTTACTGTCCTCTCCTGACTTTTGTGGGGAATCCTTGTTCGGACTCTTTTCCTTGTTGGATTTGTCCCTGGGCTTTTCTGTCGAACCTTCTGAATCCTCACGGCGTTGCTTGCTTTGATCAGACTTCTTGTCCTTGGATCCTGTAGGAGACCGCTTCGACTGTGTCTTGTCCTTGGATTCTGTAGGAGACCGCTTTGACTGAGTCTTGTCCTTGGAGTCTGTAGGGGACCGCTTCGACTGGGTCTTGTCCTTGGATTCTGTAGGAGACTGCTTCGACTGGGTCTTGTCCTTGGATTCTGTCGGAGACTGCTTCGACTGGGTCTTGTCCTTGGATTCTGTAGGAGACCGCCTCGACTGGGTCTTGTCCTTGGATTCTGTAGGAGACCGCCTCGACTGGGTCTTGTCCTTGGAGGCTGAGCGTGACCGGCTCCGGTCTTTGCCCTCTCTGCTTTTGCTGCTCTGGTTGTTATGATTCTTTTCAGGCTCTGGAACCCATCTAGATGTCAAAATCAGTGAAGTGAGTTAAAGGCCTTGACAGGAATTCACATGAAAAAACTACTTAAAAACAAAAACATTATGATCAACATGATTCTAACTCAGTTAAAATGGCTGCTTTTATGAGATTGAAAGGCAGGACTCACGCATTGACTAGTTTCTTGTATTTCCAAGAGAGTGCGATCTCCAAGGGGTGACCATGAAAAACAAACTTCCTTTGTGTCAAGTCGCTCACTGCTTTCCTTGCATCTTCACTGTTCTCCATTTCAATGAAACCCTACACAAATTGCAAAAGCAGGTTAACCATTTTTGTGCAAATGATATGCCGTCTAAGGCATAAAAAAAAGGTGTTTGTAGTGCATGAGGGCGAAGTATTTCAACTAATGTGAAAACATGAGACGAAAGAAAAGAATTCTGCTCACCTCGCATCGATTTCGAATCAGGAAGTAATGTGCCACCTTTCCATACTTCTTCCCAATCTTCCAAAACTCTTCATCGGTGTAGTATGTCTGGGGCAGATTCCTGAGGCAGAAGACTCTCTGATACGGGGCCTGAAATAAAAAACTTTTTAAAACTGATTGTGGTTAGGGATCCTTCCCTTGACATTTTTACCATGTTTCTTTGTGTTATGGAACCCCTCAACAGGGTTTGAACAGGTTTGAGGCATTGTTTAAGGGCATATACTGTATATCAAAATAAATAAATTAAAAGGATCAGGTTTCAGAACATCATGAAATTATATTTGCTAAATCTCTAACAGCACTCTATTGTCAGTGGCAGAAGACACAGGAGATACTGCCCAGTGCTTAATATTTGAGTGTTGCAGTACAAAAACAGAACGTTAAGTGACTGACATACCGTTTTTTCTGTGCTCTTTTCTTCTGCAAGAGAAGAGAAATAGAAACATGAATTAGGCTGTCTATGTGCTGTTTAAAACATAGTTTTTCAATGGTCAGATCTATACATATGTCAATATTCAATAATATCACCTTTTGACATTAAAATGACAAGTAGAGAGATTCACAGCCTTTGCTGCACCTATAGTGGGGAAAATAAGTATTTGAACCCCTGGCGATTTCACAAGTTTGGCCACTTGCAAAGAAATGTGTGATCTATAATTGTAATGGTAGGTGTATATTAACAGTGAGACACAGAATATCAACAAAACAATCCAGAAAAATGCATTTTATAACATTTATGACTTTATTTGCATTTGATGCAAAAAATAAGTATTTGAACCCCTAGCAAAAATGACTTGGAATAACCCTTGTTGGCAAGCACAGACGTCAGACGTTTCTTGTAGTTAGTCACCAGGTTTACACACATCTCAGGAGGGATTTTGGTCCACTCCTCTTTGCAGATCCTCTCCAAATCTTTAAGGTTGCGTTTTCAATGGGAGGGAATGAGGGAATGAGGTTCAAGCCCAATATTCCACGTAACATGGACCCATCCATAGTCCCCTTGATGCGGTGGAGTCGTCCTGTACCCTTGGCAGAGAAACAGCCCCAAAGCATTATGTTTCCACCTCCATGCTTGATGGTGAGTATGATGTACTCTTGGGGTCATATTCAGCATCCCCCCCCCTGTCAAACACATCAAGTCGAGTTGATGCCTTAGAGCTTGATTTTTGTATCATCTGACCACATTCTGTCTCCCAATCCTCCTTAGAATCATTCAAGTGTGCAATGGCAAACTTTAGATGGCCCTGTACATGCGCTTCCTTGAGCAGGGGGACCTTGCGATTGCTGCAGTACTTCAAAAAATTATGGCGTGGTGTGTTGCCAATGGTTTTCTTGGTGACTGTGGTCCCAGCTGCCTTGAGATCATTCTCAAGCTCCCCCTGTGTAGTTCTGGGGTTATTCTGCACCTTTCGAATGATCACTGATACCGCACAAGGGGATATCTTGCATGGAGCCCCAGACCTAGAGCGATTAACATTTGTTTGGTGTAGCTTCCATTTACGAATAATCGCACCAATAGTTGTCTGCTTCTCACCAAGCTGCTTGCCAATGGTTTTGTAGCCCATTCCAGCCTTGTGCAGGTCTACAATCTTATCTCTGACGTCCTTGGACAACTCTTTGGTCTTGCCCATGGTGGTGAGGTTGAAGGTGTGAAGTATGATTCTTTGGACAGGTTTCTTTTATAAACGTCACCAGTTGAGATCAGGTGTACCTTGTTAGACCTAATGAGGACTAATCTGTGTGCTTCTTGGGCACATACCTGGTCATTGTGAGCCAGAATTCTTGCTGCTTGCTTGGGGGTTCAAATACTTCATAAATGTTATAAAATGCAGTTTTCTGAATTTTTTTGTTGATATTCTGTTTCTCACTGTTAAAATACACCTACCAATACAATTCTACATCACACATTTCTTTGCAACTGGCCAAACTTGCGAAATCGGTAGGGGTTCAAATACTTATTTTCCCCACTGTAGGTTAAATAAATCTACAGACGCTTCCATAAATATCAAACAAACATTATTACCTACATATCATAATCCCATCATGTGAATATGTGTATATGTTGGCATTATGATCTGCTGTGGATTATAAGCACATTTCATATAATACCTTGTTCCTCTGATGAATCCTCATGAAACTCATCTAAAGTAATCAAGTTCTCCGGGAATTCAAAATCTTCCTGTAGAAGAGAATTAAATGGATGATTAACCAGTCTAGATAAACGGAAAGCAACCACGCTGAAAAAAAAATGGCTACCTCCTCATCTGCCTCCTCCTTCTCCATCTCTTGCACCCCGTCTTTTACGTCTTGTGATGCCTCCTCCTCCATCTCTTGCAACCCATCTTTTACGTCTTGTGATGCCTCCTCCACGTCTCTGGCTACATCTTCAACATCCGAAGTTGTCTTTCCAGGATTGTCCTCCCCTGTGTCTCCAGTCTCCTGACCTCCTGCCAAGGTCTTCTCTACTACTTCTTTTTTAGATTGAGAGGGGAATTCTGGATCCGTCTCTATTTCTCCGGATACCTCAGCAGCGTCTTGTGTCTCGTGCTCCTGCTCAGTACTGCCGGCCACTACCGCCCCACTGTCCATAGCCTCTTCACACACCTCTGGATCACTGGCCACTACCGCCCCACTGTCCATAGCCTCTTCACACACTTCTGGATCACTGGCTCTGGTTAAGCCTTCGGCTGTGATCTGCTCTTCTGCACGTTCAGGAACAACCTCAGCTGCTGCCTTCTCCTGGATTACTGCCTCCTTCATATCTTGTGCCCCATCTTGTCCGGTTTCGCTGGAGGCCAGCTGCTCGCTGTCCTCCTCCCCCTCGGAATCCACCACATCGAGAACTTCCACGTCCTCCAGTTCATCATCCTCAGCGATCACGGCCAGGCCTTCTAGGTCACTGTCTGAATTGTGTGCTTCCGAGGCAACAGACCGCTTTTCTTCCTCACTTTTTATCTCCGCGTCGGCACTCACGCTCTCCTCAGAGACCTTCTGAGGAACTGGCTCAGGGGGAGAACCATGAGACTTCCCTTTGGGTTTCTCCTCTCTTGGGCCTGAGCTGCTTCGGCGTTGTGAAGAACACTCTTTTGAGTCTTTTCGGTGTCCTGACTTCCTTCTGGGACGTTGAGATCGGCCTCTGGATCTAGGGCTTCGAGATCGGCCACTGGATTTAGGACTTTTCTTAGGGCTGGGACTTCGAGATCGGCCTCTGGATTTAGGACTTCGAGATCGGCCTCTGGATCTAGGACTTCGAGATCGGCCACTGGATTTAGGACTTTTCTTAGGGCTGGGACTTCGAGATTGGCCTCTGGATTTAGGACTTCCAGATCGGCCTCTGGATTTAGGACTTCCAGATCGGCCTCTGGATTTAGGACTTCTCTTAGGGCTTGGACCTCTCATAGCGTGCCTTTCAGGGGAACTGCATATTCGACTTTCGTCAGGTAAAACATTTCTGTAGAAGACATAAGCTGCATTCAGAACCTCCACTCAGTTACTCACAATATATCGAAGTTAACTATGTAGGAAATCGGACGTTGAAGCAAAAGGGAGATTATGGACACGTGTTGTTTAGTAACCATGTCAGGTACTAAACAACATAGTAACGCTGACAAGGCAATGAAACTGCCTACCTTACGTAAGAAGAATCAAATGCAAAAAATCCGTTACAGGGCAACAAATCATGATATTTAGCTTAAATGCAGTCGATATTTTCTGTGGTTTCGTTTCATCACTCATTCAGATTGTTTTCTAATCTTAATGTTCTCAGACATTGCTAAATTTAAAAGTTTCAGGCATTATTGGTGAGTAACATGTTAACTAAAGAATGTATGGTCTTCATCAGTTAATTCACCTTACACAGAATTGTGGTATAATGGAGAAGGATCGGCTCTGTTGTTGTCATTTGTACACTATAATTTGCGGCACAATTTTATAACTTGAATTGTATAGTGCACTACCATAATGAAATCAAATTTCCAATTGAGAATTCGAACAGCACTACACAATCATTACATAGTGGATTCTAGAATGAGTGGACTTTCCAAACACAGCTGCAGTCATTATTTTTAATCACTTATCAATTCAAATGTGAGTGACTTGTGTGTTTTAGTTATCTTGAGATGTGTTATCATGTGTGTACAGTCAAGACATTTTGTGAAAAAATCTTTATGGTGTCAACGGTGACGAAGCCGAAATGGCACATATACTTACTCTAGTGACTCGTACTCGGAGGAGAAGTCCACATGAACACTATTTCCTCTCAGCTCCAATGGGTTGGAAGCATAATGATTCACCAGAGCTTCTGCATCGGCTTCATTGACCATCTCTACATAAGCCTACGGAGGAATTGGTATATCAGTGAGTGTTTTATCCACTAGAGGAAATATGCCATCTGATGCTGTTAGTGGGTAATAATACACTGCTAGTGATGTATTTATTACCCGAGACGGCAAAAGCAGTGTGTTCTTCAAGGGGCCGAATACTTTTGCGGCAGCATTAAGCTCCTTGGTAAGTCCACCTCCAGAGGGCAAAGGCGATAAACACACCACCTTGGAACTCTAAAATGAACGCATGATGGACATTCATTCAACTGCTTACTTGACAAAACAGGATATTGATTGAAAAATAAAACAAGTTAAAAAAATGATATTACCTTAAGGAACTTAAACGCGTCAGATACAGAGAAGACAACCTGGCTCCGCTCCACTTCCAATGGATTTGAAGTGAAGTATTTCACAATGTCTCCAGCTTGATCCTTAGAGCCCATTTCCACAAATGCCTACGTTGAGGAAATCCACACGGAAAAATCAGGGTCCAGTTGGTCTTTCACGGTTGCAGGCAATCATTATAAACAACAGGAAAACTGTTTTGTCTTACATACAACCTTGGCTAAGCACAACCCAACCACCGTCTACTGTTGATTCTACTTTCAAACCCACAAGGCCAAAGAGAACACACAGACCCAACCCAGTGTCCGCTCATGTAACGCCATGTAATATATATATATATATTTGTATAAAATACTAATGCAGATGGTTCCGTGAGACTGGTCACCTTATCAGTGCTCACTTATATCATTCTGCTGACTGCTCAGGCATTCTAATGCCTTTGGAGACGTGAGATGCTCTTACTCTGCCACCAAGTTAGGCGGGGACTCACAATGACCAGCGGCAGGACCGGCAGAAGCACCACATTCTGTTGTTTGCTATGCAGAGTTGACACCCATTAACACTGACATTTTCACACTGAACACACTGAAAACTTTTCCAGGATTTTTCACAGACCCTTAATGGAAATTCCATGACATTTCACAACCTACAAGCCCACAACATTGCCAAGCTTACTTCATTATTGTTGTCATGGCATCATATACTTCATCATTATTGAATGAAAACATCAACCTTTGCCTTTCCTTTTCTAATAGAATAATTAAGCTATGGCTCAATAAAAGAGGATACTGTATGACACGGCAAAAATGATATGACTTCCAAAACTTTCATTGAATTTACTGAAAGTCATGACTTTTCCTGGAATATGAACTTGAACTTGGTTCAACTTTCTGAGCGTTACACAAAGCTCATCAATGTCAGTTTAACATGTCGGGAACATTTCAGGCATTCTGACATATCGAAGCAGTAAGATTCTTTATGGGGTAGGAGGACGGTCTGTTGTAGAAAAATTAGTACTTCATATCTTTTAGGAACAAAACAGAACTTTGTTTAAACTAAATGGTATTATTATGGTTTAAATGTTTCGTTGCGCTTTGCCGCGTCGTTCTTTTCAGTGTGATCCCTGCCTGACAGTGTTATAGACTGTTTAATGTGAGAACAAGTGACATATTACTGGTGGCATTCGACGTTTCAGCAGTGATGGGTGTTGATGAAGAACAAGCACTGCTTACCAGTGATGGGAAGAATATAATTTTGATGATTGCCCCAAACTGTCCCAGGAGCCTCCTCAGATAGTCCTCATCTATACTTTTGGCAGTGAATTTTACAGAAATAACTTTGCCGCCATTCTAAGAAGAGAAATAATATATTATGACATGTATTACCATTACAGTAAGTGTAAGTACATAGTGAGGTGGATTTCTGAAACTTACCATAGGTTTGTCTGGAACTTTTTTCAGGTTGGGTCTTTTTTTATTATTTGAGGGTCCTTCTACAGGGAAATAAAACACAAGAGATCAGATATTAACACGGAATAATGATGATGCATTCAATCTCAAAGGACTCTTTCTGCTACATTCATGGGCACTTAATGGTGCACATCCAACATATACGTCTGTAGGCAGCCATGGTGAAATGGGGACTTAATGTGGGTAGGAATGATTACAGCATTTAAGGTAAGTTATCCTACACTCAGAGAAAGACAGTTGAAGGAGCTGTGTACTGGGGCATCTGGTAGTTCCACAACTTAGGTGTTGCAGCCAAGAGCGCCATCTCCTGTTAGCTGCCTGACACAGCAGAAGAAAAGTCTAATTTAAGGCCAAGCACTTTTACCCATGGGCTGGCTAGATCTCTTCTGTGGTTTTGCCGGTCTCGCATGATCAGAGGCAGCGGGTCTCTCCGGAGGATGGTCATCACCCCTTCAAAATGCTCAGAATTAGACAACATTATAAACAAACTATTACCAAAAACATCTGCATAATAAGCAACGTCCTACCTTCTGACTGAATTGATGTGGCAGTCCCATGCTGGATACCTTTGTGAATGCATAAAAACAAGTCATTGAGCCTTAATGTTGCCATTTCTCTCACCGTGAAATGTCTTGGTGGTCTCTGACACAATTTAAATTAGGTTAAATATACAAACCAACCTCTGCAAAAGTTTGAGCTGACTGTCAGCATGATGACCAGAATTTACGTGTTGATTCCAGTCCTTTATAAAAAAAATACAAACACTTTTAGCCACTTACATGCAATGTTAACACTTCCCATTATAAAACGTCTGGACATATATAAAGACACCAGGTTGAAACATGCCAGCTCTTCTATGCTACCTGCTTCTCCTAAGGCCATCCACGGGAACGGATAAACACAACGAAGATCACGGAGAGAGGGAGAGCACGAATGAAAGTGACACTACTTACCTTGTTAGAAAGTACAACAATGTTGCAGAGTTGGCAGGCATATGGGAAAAACGGTGGAGTTTTGCCATGGAAATCAGACGCCTCCTTCCTCAACGGCAATGTGTGGGGTGTGTCCTTCTTTGTGATATGCGGTGGCTCACGATTATCAATCACTGGTTTGTTGCGGTAGTCAACATCTCGCCGGGAGGACGATGAAATGTGGCTCTGTCGTGGTTCTGAGCTGTAGACTGGAGCATGGTCATCATAATGCAAATCCTCATGTCTGGGCTGACCATACTCTACCGCATAGCTGGGAGCGCCCCTTTGCCGAGGATGGTGAGGAGAAGTGGTGGTATGCCTCTGGTCAATGTTGTGATCTTGCCGAGTCTCTCCAAAGTCATGTGAGCTGGCAGGAGTGGGATGAGATGAACGATCTGACCGGTACTCTGCGGGATGAGAAAGTCTCTTCCTCTCGTAGGCTGGCGCTGGAGCACTGGTGGTGAAATGAGAGGTAGAGGCAGGAGGTGCAAGCCTCTGCTCCTTACTGTCCCTGATCTTCTTCAGCAGATGGGGTAGGGTATCAACAGTGATGAGGTCCTCTGGAAGTTCAGCAAGAAGAGAGAGATCACTGGGCTCCAGCCCACAGCTGTCAAGGATGTTTATGACATCAGGTCTCATGGATGGATGGGGGTCTGGAGCATGGCTGCTGGAAGGTGGGTAACTTGGGGCGGGAGAAAAATCTCGAGGTGTTTGGTAAACATCCCTTTGTCCAGTGTACTGTGAACCGGAATCTTCATAGAAGTCGTCTGGACATCTGTATCCCGTCCGGGAACTTCTATATGGATGGTTCTGAGACATGTCGTAATGCCTTACCTTGCGTTAGGGATCTGTGCGTTAATATGTCCACAGTTAAGGTAGGTTGTAATTCACTCCCTAAGCATTCATTTAACGTCATCTGAACTTCGCTTCACTTCGCTTGTAACCTGACGTTTGTAAAAATTAAAGAAGAGCTATGTGGAAATTGCATTCTTGAGCGCCTGAACTGACATGATGTTTTGAAGAGGAAGTGTTCTCAAAATCCCGAAGACATCCAGAAAAAGTTCCTGAACAAATTGAGGTTGAAATAACAACTACTACAAATTTGACGATGTGAATTTATAGCTAACTAACAGGCTCTAGGCTAGTACAGTAGATAGCTAACGTTGCGAGCCAAGTCACTCTTCACGGTAGCTTTGCAAACTATCCCAACAAGTAAAACAAGAGCAACTTAACATGCATTGGTAAACTGTTGATGATAACTTAATGCGCCGTACTAAATCTTAACATTATGTATCGTTACCCAGCTAACCAGCTACTTCGCCAATGCTACGTGAAAAACGGCACTAAATAGAAAAAAAAACGTAGCTTAACTTGAGCATTATGCGGTTACCCTAGAGTTGTAGACAGGGACGATGTCAAGTCGTGGTAGAAGCATGTCGCTGATTGTAGCCCCTGATCAGTAACCTTAACTTGAATTGTATGTTTACTGTTAGCTAGTATGCAGCTCTCAGTTACAGGATAGTAACGCTATCCGAAGATATAGGTCTATAGCCTCAATCTTTAGCCTGCTTGCTTGCTCAAAGGCACACAGCGCAGATATCTGATGTGATTTAAAATAAATGTTCTTACCTTTCGTGAACAAATCACGATTTCTTCAGAACATGTTGGATCACTTCTTGATTCTGAACGACGACAAAGCGGTTTGTCGTAACGTAACTTTCAGCAGCTCTGAATACACACCGCCACCAACTGGGCTGGAGCTGCAATCACCAAAGCAGTTAGGTTTGTTGTGTCAGAGGTTTCTGAATGTAGAGCAGTGATCTGTCCTGTGATTGTATCCTGTGGGTTCACATCACCACAGAACTGAGAGGCAGTGTGTGAATTTTCATAGTATGTGCATTTGGGCATCTTGTTGTCTTGTTTCATGATTTATATGTGTGTTATGTGCTTGTATTTGTAGCAGTCATATTCACAATCATAAGGCCCTAATACATGTGCCAATGTGATCAGAACAGTTTATCGTATCGTATTCGCGTGTAGGTGTGAAAATTTTCAAGGGAAACGGCTCTTGTCGTTACGTGTTTACATGTGCAAAATGTAAAGCGTTTACATTGCCTCGGGCATGCGCAAAGACCACGGAGATGTGCTCCCACCTGGTTTGTTTACTAACAACATCAACGTGGATCCGCATCGTGCACAGGCAGTGTAGTGGCTTAAAGTTCCCTTATTTCTATCAGCATATAGTTCTTAATATTTTCTTTGAATAACCACTCTCAGATGGAAAGAAAATGAGTCTACGCGTGGATGTGTTTCAACAACGGTAGAAAACTGTGTTTGCTCCGTCTTTTACTGAACTCATAATTATATGACAGTGGTAGGCTATTAGTTACAGTTGAGACACCCGAAATAACTTGCATGCGCAGCAATCCTGAGACGTGATTTTTAGTTTGCACATGAATACTAACGTCTTCTTTGATCCCAGGAAATTTGAGCACACAACCCATCTCCCTTACGGAGATATTGGCGAAAGTTGTTTTACCTACTTCATTGCAAACGTCTAGTTTTGCAAACGTGTCTAGTTTTTGTGCAGTAGTGAATAGAGTCTCAGTCTACTACACCATACATAGCATATCATGTTTGTAGAAAATGATTAAGGTGCAACAAATGGCAATAAGCATATTTAAATTAAAAGATCACATTGCAAGCAAAATGGTGCGGCTGGAGCAGATACAGGGAGAGACAACGGTGACGCAGTTTGGATGTAGCAACAAACGTTTATGTGCTGTAACAAACACTAGCGTAACCAGTAGGCCTATGTGAGTAACGTGGGTTTTATCAAAACATAGCGTGTGTAATGTGTAGCTATTTCATTCCGTTTATTAACCTTTCCGGCTGTCTGTATGTATTTACTAGACAGCAGTAGACGTAAAGGAAAGGGAATTAACCCCGGCAGCGGAGCATTTTGCGGAGTATTTTACTCCCCCGCATTCTCTCTACAAACTTCCATATAGACGCGGGATCAGCAGAGGAAAATCTTTGTTTCGTTTAGGCTATTAGTTATATTTGAAAACAGCCAGTCATTGTAGCCTACCACTCGTGGAATAAGGAATTTCAAAGAGATGATGGAGTGATTTGACTCAGAAGTGACATTGGGCATTGGCAGCGCGATATGTTCAGAACAACTTAAACTTCTAGCTCAGTAACATCAACACCTAAGAAAGAAGGTAAGAAAAATAGTCGGAAAACTTTGATTTGCAAGGGAAGCAGGCAAGTGTTGGGGTTGTTACAGTATATAGCCTACAATGTGGTGAAATTTCGGAATTAATAGGCTCGTGGCGTTCCTAAATATGCTTTCTTTCATTTTGCAAAAAACAGTAGGCTATATTACCATATTAAAATGGTGTACCAAATTGCGTTTTATTACTGATAAAAAATTGTAGGCCTACTAGCCTATTGGATCAGTCTCCTTTCAAGAACTGGCAAGAACTTTCTAGCCTCGAACTTTCTAGCCTCCTGTCACCGTCTCCCCCCAGTCACGCAACAACTCCCCCATGACACATCGGCCTGATTTGACACGCCCTTTTCTGAGCCGAACGATCGTGGTAAACCACCTCTCTCGAAAGGCTCAGACGATCGGCGGAAAAACGAACAGTTCACATCTAGACCCCTTATACATGAGGCAATTGTAACACGTTCGCGAGTTTCTATCGGTGCAGACGCGATGTAACAGCTTTACATTGACGCATGTATAAGGGGCTAGTGACTCATAAATATACTGACCTAATCACATAGCCTGTGAATAGCAGGTTGTAAAATCACGTTCACTTCTGTTAAGCCTATCACATTTCAGGAAAAGACCCATTAAAGAGCAAATTAAATGGTGTGTGACTCTTTTGCTCTGTGCAAAAAAAAAAAAGAAACGGGATCTCCATGCCTTTGCTAAATGTGACTTTCTCCTACCTGGAGATGCGCTTGAACAGAACGACACGGTTGTTTGGCACCACCTTGTTCATTCTGCAGACGGTGAATCACTTCATTTCACTCCCCTACTCTGAACTTACACATGCTTTAGCAGAGGGGTTCACCCTCAGTTGCTCATAATTTCCACTCAACATACTCAAGGTACCCACACACCCTCTCTCTCCCTCCCCGTCAAATGACCACACTCTCTGTTTCTCCCCCTCAAACACACACACACACACACACACACACACACACACACACACACACACACACACACACACACAAACACACTCTCTCCCTCAAACCCACACACACACACACACACACACACTTTAGGACAAGTGACTAGATAGCCTACTAACTGGCTAGCCTGCTAACTAGCTCACTAGTCCAGTCTGTTTTGCTATGTCCATACGCTACACCACTCCCACTGTATATATAGTACAACAATTATTGGCACCCCTAGTGAATATGGGCAAACAAACAGTCTATGAAAAATATGTCTTTGATGTTTATCCTCTTGGTCTTTCACTAAAAATATTCACAAGTACAATTATTTAAAAAAAAAACGAAATAAATATTTTCCCCAAAAAAACATGTGTGCTTAAATTATTGGTACCCCCTAGAAAAATTATAATTAAAATCTAAGTGAAGTATATTTCTAGTCACGTTTTACATTTTTAAGTTCACCTGTTTGATTATGAACTACGGGAAATAGTATGGTAAAAAATGTGTAAATAAATAGAAAAATAAAAGGAGGAAGAAATTAATTTGGGAATTAATGTAAGCGTAAATAAATGTAGCAGTAAATAAAAAGGACTCATTTTCTATTTCAATTCACATAACTGCATGATATATTTTTTCTAATGCTTTTCTGTGGTGCATTTTTAGTCATTTTATTTATTTATGACTCACATTTTGACATATGTATTTATTTTTAATTATGTCATTTTTGGCTTTCCATAGTTTGATTATGAACTTCTAAGAGGTCAACCATGACTTCCGGTTCCACTGGCGTACAAATATGAGGTGACACTCCACATTTCATTAGTCATTCATCATTCTATGGGAAAGACCCAAGAACACAGTGACGATGTAGGATGAAAAGTTGTTGAGCTGCACAAATCAAGAAATAGACACAAGAAAATCTCTAAGCAGTTGGAAATACCCATTTCCACTATCATGGAAATAATCAAGAAGTTTAAGGTGGCAGGAGATGTTAAGAATCAGCCTGGAAGAGGAAATGTGTGTACATTGACCCCACGCACCGTGAGGAGGATGGTTCGACTGGCAAAATAATCTCCCAGGATCACAGCTGGAGAATTGTAGACATAGTTTAGTCTTGGTGTCAGAAACTCTCCAAAACAATCAATTATTTTACCTCAATGAAAATGTAAGATTTGTATGAATATTTGGAGTGGAAGACAATAGTTAGATTAGTTTCATAATTCACAAACAAACGAAACGCGATTCAAACAAACGAAACGGGTCCGTGTAACGCTTTGCAGTGCATTGCAAGACCAATTTCTAGATACCAATGCTGAACCTGAACTACCAAGCTACTGCCACACAATTTAATTATTTTGACATGCCACACAATTTAACCATGTAAGATAGTACCTTGCTAGAGAGAAAACGAATGCAGCAAGTGAAGCTCTATCCATTTTAGCATGGCCAAGGACAAGGTTATGTTAGACATTGACTAGCTAGCTTGCTAAACGTTAGCCTAGGAAACACTTTACTAAACATGGATCCTGCCACGCTTTGCAGTACATTGCTCCGCTTGCTCCACCCTCTGACACAAATCGATAATTGAGTTGAATTTCAATTTTTCATTTTTTCCTGGTGTACTCTGCAAGTGATTCGTTTTTTTTAATGTTTGTTAATTTATAGTCGTACTTCTTCCGAAGGAAAATGCCTTCATAAGAAATTGGTAAAATGTATTTTTTGAATTTTAAATGTGTGCCTGGACTGGTCCATTGCCAACGAAGGGAAGGCTTGGATGAGGTGGGGCGGGGTTGGGTGGTCATGAGCAGACCGATTGTATTGACCGATTGGAAACCGTGACCCGCCAGGGGAGGCACCCTGTCACTGCGACAGGTCCCACCTCCCCACCACCACGGGTCAGCCTCTAGGCCAGGGACGCCGAGGGCTCCACGGAGCTCTCTGTCACCGCGCCGAACCCCTCTCTAGCGAGACCCAGACGCCCCGTCTGCCCGAGCCGTCCGAAGCAGGTGGCCGTGGCGGGAAAGGCGGTGTTGGCTCCGGCTATCACCGCCCCAACCCCCCGGCTCTCCTTGAAACGCACTCTCCGAGTCCTCCCGGTACCCTCTCTGCCCAGAGTTGGTCATCAACTCTCTGCTCGCACAACACTCCCACGGGGGTGGCGACTTCCCTTCGGGGAGGTCACCGCTCTGCTCCGGTTGTCGCAGCTACCTGGTTCATCCTGCCAGTAACATACTTGTCTCAAATATTAAGCCATGCAGGCCCTGGCGGAGCGCCGAGAAGACGATCAAACTTGACTATCTAGAGGAAGTAAAAGTCGTAACAAGGTTTCCGTAGGTGAACCTGCGGAAGGATCATTAACGGTATTCGACGATGAGGCGTCTCGCACTCGGGCTGCCACCAAGCCGAGGGCGGCCGGGCAAGGTAAGGCGCGGAGGGACTTCGGTCCCTGCCAGACCTGCCGGACCCGTCGCTCTCTGTGCTTTGTTTTTTTTCTCCTCTCCAGCAGAGAAATCAACACCTCCGGGAAACACTCAGAGCTTCACAGACTCCGGTCTGTGTGAGCAGACCGAGTACCAACTCCGTCGCGGCGGGTCTCGGCCTGTCTGCGGCGGGTGGCTTAATAAAAGCCTCCCCTTCGTTGGCAATGGACCAGTCCAGGCACACATTTAAAATTCAAAAAATACAATTTACCAATTTCTTATAAAGGCATTTTCCTTCAGAAGAAGTACGACTATAAATGTACAAACATTAAAAAAATTCAACTAATCACTTGCAGAGTACACCAGGAAAAATTAAAAATTGAAATGTCAACTCAATTATCGATTTGTGTCAGAGGGTGGAGCAAGCGGAGCAATGTACTGCAAAGCGTGGCAGGATCCATGTTTAGTAAAGTGTTTCCTAGGCTAACGTTTAGCAAGCTAGCTAGTCAATGTCTAACATAACCTTGTCCTTGGCCATGCTAAAATGGATAGAGCTTCACTTGCTGCATTCGTTTTCTCTCTAGCAAGGTACTATCTTACATGGTTAAATTGTGTGGCATGTCAAAATAATTAAATTGTGTGGCAGTAGCTTGGTAGTTCAGGTTCAGCATTGGTATCTAGAAATTGGTATTTCCATGCCCAATGTAAAGTATAGCAGACATCTGAATGCTGGGATGGTCCACTCAGTTGAATTAAGGCTAATATTCAGTCGAATTCTAAAGCACCTTATGTGTTTCTGTACACTGTGTATTTACAGTTGTTTTACAATTGCTAAAACACATTTCTTGAAACTAATTTTCTCTAAACTCTAAACACAAAACCTCATCTTCAAGCACTATTTACAAAACCTCTGAATCCTCTTGCAAAATGAATCTTGCGCCTCAAAACTGTTTTACCTGTGCTCAAAATCAAACACTGCTCTCAAATCATAAACAAAGTGATCAAAATGATATACACTTTCAAGCAGTCAGTAAACAATACACCAAAAAATTGAAAACACATTGTTCAAAACATATAGTTATCAGGGAGAAGTAGCCTACTTTTTGTATTTATCTCAAAACAAATTTCATATTTATCTATCATTGTCTTTTGATGAATGAAAACATGTTCTCTCATAGTAGCTATACAAATGTATCAGAAATTACTACTCTGCTTTGCTCTAATTTGTGTTGGTTCTTTCTTCTGCTTGTACCCCTATAGTACTGTACCCTGCATCTCACTACTCACAACTCACTCTTGTTCTTTGTTGGTATGAACCTGCAACCAGTCAAAATCTATTGAGCAATCAATACTGTTACTGTACCAAATAAAAAGCACAATGTTCAGGGCCATACAACTTTTTTATTGTACATTATACAGCCTACAATGCACTGTAGGCCTACTGCAGTACACACTACTACAGTAAAAGGGACAAAAATCGGGAGTCAACGTGGTGTTCACTTGTCCTCGTCCTCTCACATTGTTTCTTCTATCCATTCTCAGACTTTCTCCTTCCAACCTTCAACAACCTGTTTGCTCTCTAAACTGGCTTATATTGGATGTGTCACATCATTTGATACAAGTTTTAAATCAATTTTGAGTGGTTGTGTTTAATCAATGACATTTGTTCTCTATTTGTATTTGATTGTTGCCACTTGTGTTTACTAGTATGGATGACATGTGCATTAGAGTGCAGAATGTGTGTTTTGAGACTGAGAATGTGTTTAGAGTTTTGCTGAAAAATGTAAGTGAGACCTGCAAATTGTGTTTTACCGTGTGAAATAGTTTAAGGTATTGACAACAGACTGCACAATTAGCTTCATGAGTTCAGGCAACTGAGAACTTTGTTCAGCTGATGGGTTTAAGTGTTTTAGCAATCGTAAAAAACTGTATTATCTTCTCATAGCCTGTCTCACTAGTATTGTCGGCATTGGTGGCATTAGAGGGGCCATAGCTACAACCCCAACTATGCTCTCTGCTGCTCGGCTCTCTGGCATTGGGGAAATATTCCTAGCCATGCACGGCGGCAGGATTTTTTCTCTCCCGGTGCTAAGGGGGGGCTTGACCGATACGTGGGGTAGCTAAGAAAATAATTTATTTTCATGACGTCACTTACTTTATTAAGAGGTTCTTGTTTTTTTTTCAATAAAAGCAGCTATGATACACAGCACGAGAATGTAATACAAGCGGCAATGGCGGAAATGTTTCACGTGCGTGCAAAGGTGACATTCAGCTCCGGACAGCGACCATGCGCCTGCCCATAACTAGACAATACATCCAACATGCAACAAGTATTTATTCCATATGCTTATTATACGGCTCTTCAGAATGTTCCAAAAAGTACCGTTGATTTGAATGGGCCATCCCTACGTCATACCCATACATTAATTCCTGCTAACAGACCTCTGCGAAAGATAATCACCGCTGTCATTGGCAACGGGTTTTGTACTTCTAATTCACATCTTTCATATCATTCCGCCAGAAGTCCAGTCATTTTAACGCAACAGTAGAGAGTAATTTGAAGTCAGCAAGTAATGGGTTGCTATGCAACACCTGAAACTTCAAAGTTCTATTTGCTTGAAGAACTATTTATTTCTAAACGGGACACATGAAACGGCACCTAAATCATTAAAAAGAGATATGTTGGAGGAATGTCTTCTATCGTTTTTGGCAAGTACCCGTATAATAAGCGGGATAATGTATTGTCCGTCAGTCATTCTACAAAAATAATTCCCTTCGGTACAAAACAACACCCTCCGCTGCGCGTCGGGGTGTTGTTCGCCCCGTCGGGAATTATTTTTGTAGAATGACCTCCGGACAATACATTATCCCTTACATAATAAATGAAAACAAACAACTATGCATTGACAATATTGTCTCGGATCACAACATCATAACTTACATTAATAGTAAATCTCCAACGCTACAAAGTGCAGCCGCAACTAGAAGTGCGAACAGCTTGTTTGAATGATTCCAAAAAAAAATAAAAATAAATAAATCACCAGAGTTGTTTTACAGTAGGACAATGCGTCTGTTGCTGTGGTTAAGTGCAAATGAGTCCATGATCTTCTGGATCTTCTGGACATCCAGAATCGTATTACGCTCTGAAGTTCTGCATAAAACAAAGACGTATCAACAATCGACTGGAACTTCAGCGACGAACTTTTTTTTGGTAGGTTAGCAGGACTCCTTCTTATTTATGAGCTAAAGATTGTGTAGATGCCAGACAGTGGAACGGGTTGAAACGAAAACAGTGTTCACCTTATGGCCTACTCCCCCCTCTTGTCCCCTCTCTCTCTCTCACACACACACAGCACAGGGTAAACGGGGTACAGGCGCAGTACAAACATGCAAGCATGGATTGTATTGGAACAGAATGCATACGTTACGTATGAACCTTTATAGTTTTTCTCAGTCGCTTTGGTACATTTCTCAAATCATCCTCGACATTTGCAAAACAGTGCTTAAATGCTAGAGGGGCTTAACTGGGGCTACACATTTTTTTTGCCGGGGCTATAGCACGAGCTAAGGTCTTGTCTGCGAATGGGTACATTTCGCATGTGCGAGAGTCGCCATTCGCTTGGCACAATTCGCTTCACGCGAGAGTCGCCACTTTGTGAATTAAGCGCGCTTCACTTAGGACGCGAACTACAAACAAATAGCTACACGTAACCTATAAACGTTGTTGAGACTTTTATTAAAGATAACAATAACAAAACAGAGACAAATAGCCACACGGTCAAGCAATGTCATTTATTACGTTCTACGAATCCAACTGATACAAACATGTAGTCTACTGTTCGGGTAGTAATCTACAGCAACTCTTGACTTCTATTGAAAGAGATTTTGAAATCCTCAAAACCTGGTTTGATGTTAATAGATTGTCACTCAATAGAAAAATAAAAAACTAATTCATGGTCTTTGGAAATCGAAAAGGAAATAGGTAAGGACATTCAATTAAAAATAAGTGATGCTGAACGAGTGACCGAGATAACATTTCTAGGAGTGGTCATTGACCATAAATTAACATGGAAACCACATGTTTATTATATCAAAGGAAAGATCTCTAAGATGATAGCAATTTTGTACAAATCAAGAAGCATGTTAAACTATAAGGCCTTACATATTATTTACTGTTCACTTATACTTCCCTACATATCATATTGTGTGGAAGTCTGGGGATTGACATATAAAACAACTGTCAATGAAATCATTATTTTACAAAAACGAGCCATAAGGATAATAAATAAGGTTGATTATTATGCACCCACTAACCCATTGTTTATGAAATCATTTGTTATGAAATTTAATGATCTGGTATATTATAAAATAATGCAAATAATGTATCGAGCTAAATCAAACCAACTCCCAGTCAGCATACAAAGGTTTTTTTCATTTCAAGAGACAAAATATAATCTCAGAGATGTCTGTAAATTTAGTGTACCAAATGCCAAAAAATTAATTAAAAGGAGATGTATATCTGTTGTTGGAATTTCATTATGGAATGATGCTAACATAATCTTAAGAAAGTGTAAGACATTTTTTGTTTTCAAAGGGATGGTAGCTAAAGCAATTTTTGAGGGCTACAAGTGTCCATAATGTATGCAGGATTTTGTGCTGTTTATTTGAGATCTTGCTTCATTGCTCTTCTTGTGACTAACTTTTTGGAGGCAATTCTTTTGTTTGTTTTTTTATTTCCATTACATGTATTACTTGTAAAAAATAAAATAAAAATGCATATGTTGATGGGTAGCTTAAATTGGTCAAACAGGACAGGCTTAAATACAAGCATTATTCTTCAGCTTGTGCCTTTTCAGTCACTTTGAATGTATTATTATTTGTGTTGAACTTGTTTGTTGTTACTGTGTGTGACTGAATAAAAACATAATCAATATAAACTTACATTACCACTGCACACTCACAACCTTACAGATAATGTATTGTATAGCATTTGTATTCAGTATGATATGGCAGCGCAAGATATATGGGGTATGAGTAGTTGTAACATTGGCAGCAATAGTTGGTCATTAGCGCAGATATGATACAGGTACAAGTCAAGTCAAGTCAAGTCAACTCTTTTATTGTCAGATACACAGAACAACAGAGTTGGACTGGGCACTGAAATGCTTAAGACAGGACACCATACCACACTACCATAGATACTAAACATAAATACACATATTAAACAGATACTAAACAGATAAACAACCTACATGAGCTAAACTGAACATGAGCTGGACTGAGAAAGTAGTGCAAACAGCAGTAAAAGTGAGCCAGTGAAGAGTAAAGTGGCAAGTGTAAAGTGAGGAGTGCATTATTGTTCATTTAGGAGTCTGATGGCCTTAGGGTAGAAACTGTTCTCCAGTCTGCGGGTGCGAGACCGGACACTTCGGAACCGCCTACCAGAAGGCAGCAGGGTGAACAGTCTGAAGGATGGGTGATGACAGTCTTTTAGGATCCTGCCAGCTCTTCGGAGGCATCTTTTAAGGTAGATGTCCTGAAGGGATGGGAGTTTCCTGCCGATGATGAACTCAACGGATCTGACCACACTGCGTAGGGCCTTACGGTCCATGGCTGTGCAGCTTCCAAACCACACTGAGATGCTAACAGTCAAGATGCTTTCTATAGTGCATCTATAGAAGTTGGTGAGGATGTCTGGATTCATGCCAAACTTCCTGAGTCTCCTCAGGAAGAAGAGGCGTTTTCGGGCAGCTTTGACCACCTTGTCAGTGTGGGCAGACCAGGTGAGATCATTGCTGTCTGATGTTGATATGATATAAGTACAATGCAACGGAATCTAACCAAAGGAACCATAGCAGAAGAGTGCAGAGTATTCTGCATAGTGGTAATATAAAAATAAATGGATGGGATGTATACAGTATGATATGACAGTACAAGATATATGGGGTATGAGCAGTAGTAACATTGGCAGCAATAGTTGGTCATTAGTGCAGATATGATACAGGTACAGGTGAAGGTAGCAATAGAGGTTATGAATGAGGTAAGACATGATAAGATATATAAGTACAATGAATATGAGGTAAGAGTCATGAGGCATGATATGACATAAATAGATATGAATACACTATAGAATGTTAAGTGGCTGAACAAAAAAAATACCAATTCAACACCCACAAGCTAGTTTACACAGCACCAGGTTACAACCATCAAGGCGGCTCCTGGCCTATTGTTTAGGTTGATGGGCCATCAGACCTGGTTCCTGGCTTTTTTGTGTCTTGGAACCAGAGCTCTTACACTCTGATTGTTTGTTTTTGAAATAAATGACATGAAATGACATTGCTTGAACGTGTACCTATTTGTCTCTGTTTTGTTACCGACTTTCAACCACGAGAACGAGTAAAATCTTTAATAAGAGTCTCAACAACGTTTATAGGCTACGTGTAGCTATTTGTTTTGTCTTTGTGAGTCAACAACGTATATGTCTCATATGCGCCCGTCTCTGTGCAATTCTGTACCGACTTTCAACCACGAGAATGAGTAAAATCTTTAATAAGAGTCTCAACGTCTCATATGCGCCCAAAGTGTCGACTCTCGCCCACTCGAATTGTGCCTGATTCGCGTGAAGCGAATGGCGACTCTCGCACATGCGAATTGTACCAATTCTGAAGCGAATGGCGACTCTCGCACATGCGAATTGTACCAATTCCCAGCTTTGGCCTTACCTGATAGCACCCCTTAGCCCCGGTGTAGCGCCGTCGCTGTTCCTAGCTAGGGCTTGCACAAGTACTTGCTGTTGACTCCACTTGACTTGACAGCCCCTGCTTTGGAGAAAATCGTTTTAAAGATCTGTTCACTAAAGACCCATGTAAGATGTTACCTGGCTAGAGAGAAAACTAATGCAGCAAGTAAGGGTCTATCCATTTTAGCATGGCCAAAGTTATGTTAGACATTGACTAGCTCGCTTGCTAAACGTTAGCCTAGGAAACGCTGACTAAACATGGATCCTTTCTCTGGTCATCGCGCCTCCTTTTCCCGACAGATCCTGCCATTTTCAAGGATATTCAGCCACGTATGATAATCGTTTTAATAAGATTAACAAGCTATATTTCACTAACATTTGGTGGCAGAAGCCATTGCTCGTGATCTCAGGCAGGACTGAGAATGTCCGTCTTATAATACCGTTGTTGTAGTCCACATAGACACGATAACGTGATTGGCTGAAATTAGAAGAGCTCTGATAGGCTGCAGAGAATATCTTTTAGAAAAAAATGCATTTGTGAAACTATGTGCGTTAGAAAAGTTCCAAAAATCCACACGAACGAACTCGTGTTCGTCAGGTTGCAAACTAAATGTCATGGTGTCATTTATTTGTGAATCACAATATACATTTGTGAAACATGAAATACATTTGTGAATCGCGTTTCGTTTGTTTGTGACTCGCGTTTCGTTTGTTTGTGAATTATGAAACTAATCTAACTCCATAGAAGACCAAGAGGATAAACAGCAGACATATTTTTAACATTTTTTTTTACCCTCATAGCACCTGCAGAAAAAAATGGAAGTAGATTAATGTCTGGATTTTCTTGTGTGAATCATTCCTCCTTCAACTGGCTGGTCATCGGAGGGAAGCCTTCATGCTGTTACGTATTCCTAGCTGTGTGACAACGGGGCCGGGTCTTTAACGTGCGAACGTGTTTTAACCACATCTGAATAAGTAGGCTATAGCCTACGCGAAGAAAAGCGGCAGATGTGTGGTCAGTCGCAAAAAAAAAAAAAATGATTGGATAAGAAGGAGCCAAAGTATTAAGTGAGCTTATTGTCTGGATTTTCCTGTGTTGAAGAATTCCTGGATGAGTCAGCGATCGAGTAACGAAGCTAAATTCTCCTTACTGTTCAATGGATTAGATGAAAAATGTCAAACTTCAGCTATGAGAGCATCCAAATAGGTGAGATCAAGAAATCTTAAAGTAACAGTTTGCACTTTAAGGCACTACAGTTTGCCATTTTTGATAGGCAACTAGTTTTGGTATCATCCTCAAATTCATTTAGATGATATTATCATGTAAGCCTAATGGACAGATAAACATACATGTCGTACCCGCTAGCCAAGCTAAGCTCCACTTATGTTGAAATGTAAGGTTTTTGCATACACCTGCTAAAATGGAACCGTAACAGGAACCACATTGACAATTGTTTAGTTAACTGCGAGTTAATTTGTCTGATATGTTGATGTTCATAGGTAACTAAGAAATCTGAAATGGAATGCTATTTTGAATTTGCATCAGTACATCTGAAATAATATCCTGAATTGGAATTTTTTAATTGACAGAAGCATAATTTATGAAAACGGCTCATTATATATTCTTTAATGTCTCCTAAATGCCACAATGCATACATTGATGACTATTATGCTAAAGTCGATAACCGACAGATGATTTACTTAAATGGTTTAAAAAATACTTCAGCCTATGTGCCATATACTGGATTATGATCTCATTATTTTGTCGGATTTAACACACCTCAATTATGATTAGTTTACATGGAAGACAGAGCCTTGTAGTAGGCTAGGCCTAGTCAAACATCACATTTAGTAATAATCTCGTTTAATTAGTAATTTATAAGCCTAGCCTATATTAATTGTAGGCTATATTAGGCGTGAGAGAAACTATTTAACATTTCACCGTCATTTGTTGTAATTTCTCTCGTGTCCTTGTTTGTTGACGTGTGTTGAAAAACACAACTGTGTCCTGCATTGGCCCGCATTGGTTGTTTGAAAGAAAGTGTGCTATTATTACATTATTAAATGATCGTGCTCCTGCAGGCTGCTGTGTTTTCAAAAGGTGAATTTTTAAGAGATATTTTAATAATAATTGAAACCATCACACATTTACAGTATTTCTACAAATAAATATATAAATAATATCCGTGGAAACTGGTCACAGATTGCATTTGAAGGGTGAATTCAAAGAATCTTTCTCTGGTAAAACAGCACCATTTATGATTATAATCTTTGATATGGTTACAGAGTGACAGAGACAAACTCACTCACAAAAACATCAGACCGAATATAGACCACAAGCATTACTTTAAGATGGGAACTTAACACTGTTGTGAGCACAGCTGTGAGCACATCTGAAGGGTTCTCTAGTTCTCCCCATGACAGCCCACATTCCCCTGGCAACCATTGTCAGACTGTGTCATGTGAGGAGTCCCCTTATGCATGTGATGGCTGAATGCAGAGATCTTAAAGAGGATGCTGTCGGCAGAGGAGCTAGTTATCATGTATGGTGGCTGGGGGCATGGTAATGGAGCTGGGGGTTATGGGTACATTAAAAAAACCTAATGGCCTCCCTGCTATTATATCTTACTTACCAGTTCCAATTATCCACCTCTCACTGAATAAATTGGGTCGTCATAAAGGCAATTAAAAGTGCAGGTGTGATCTCTGAGAAGGGTCTTTCTTCTTCTGATCTGGGCTCCCAGAGAAGCTTTCATAGTAACTTTTTCAGCCCACAGAAAGTTCTTCTCGGGCATCGGGAGACCAACTCCAAAAAGACCTACTCCGCCACTTCAGACAAGCTCATCTTCAGAATCAGCCATTTGTAGTTTTTTTTTTTTTACATTTTATTTTTACATAATAATAATAATAATTCATATTTCTATAGCGCTTTTCTAATACTCAAAGACGCTTTACATATGGCAAGCAAACAAGACAATAGAAAAATAAGAAAGACAACAGATCAAACAAAAAAAATAACAGACAAAACAAGTTCGAAAAAAGAAAACTGAACATAAGAGTCTTAAAGTGGAGGGGAGGGAGCAGGGGAAATCAGGTGAAGGCGAGGTTGAAAAGGTGTTTAAAAAGATGGGAGCCTGACAGATGTGGATGGGGAGGTCGTTCCAGAGGGAGGGAGCAGCAGCCGAGAAGGCCCTGTCACCCCAGGTCCGGCGCTTAGTCCTGATGGTCTTGAGAGTGGTTGCGCTGGCGGACCTGAGGCAACGGGTAGGGGCGTAGAGGGGGAGGAGGTCAGAAAGGTAGGGAGGGGCCAGGTTATTTAGGACTTTGAAGGTGGTGAGCAGTATTTTGAAATTGATCCTGTGTTTGACCGGGAGCCAGTGAAGGTTTCGGAGGACCGGGGTGATGTGTTCATAACGGCGGGTGGAGGTGAGCAGACGAGCGGCAGAGTTCTGAACATATTGAAGTTTATTGAGGACAGTGGTTGGGGAGCCGTATAGGATGCTTTTGCAGTAGTCCAGTCTGGAGGTTATGAGGGCATGAATAAGAGTTTGGGTGGTGGCAAAGGACAGGGATGGCCAGAGGCGTGCAATGTTCTTGAGGTGGAAGAAGGCGGTTTTGGCGATGTGATTGGCGTGGGGCAAGAAAAAGAGGGTGGGATTTAGGATGACACCAAGGTAACGGACCTGTGTGGAGGGCAGTGTTGGGAGTAACACGTTACAAAAGTAACAAATTACTGTAATGCATTGCTTTTTGCGGTAACGCGGTAATGTCAGGCGTTACAGAAAAAAAATTGGTAATATTTACCTCGGTACAAATGTCAGTAACGCACGTTACAATGCATTTTTAACCTGGAATGAAGTGTTTTATTTTCCTTCATCCAAATTCGCCAAAATCACCGCGAGATCAGCAGAGGTGAAACGTTGGCGCAAAATGTTTCACTTCCTTTTCCTTAAGGCTAGTCGATGCTGCTTTCAACGGTGGAATCGCCAGCTTTCCGAAAAATTGGCAGCAAGATCCCTGTGTGGCCATTAGCAGCAATGATAACAAGGTTAGGCTAAAACGTTCAGATATGGTATCCTTGCAGATATGATACCCACACTACCATTGCGTCAACATGTTGCAACAAGGCCGAATTATGCTCTGTTTTAGACGTAACGCGTAAGCACGTAAGATACACAACCCCCCCTTGCGCGGTAAAATACCCCCCCTTACGTGCTTAAGTGCGTCGCCCAAAATTCCTGACTATGCGACTAAAACACTACGGCCCTACACAGCTCGCAAAGGCTGTGATTGGCCGGCTACCACAGCCTTTCACACAGAGTCTCACGTTTCCGGGTTAATAGCATACAGTCTTTTTTAGACCCAGACATTTTTTTAAATCATGAATACCCTGCAGACCGTCTCACAAGCCTTTTCTTATGGATTAGGAACAAACATAACAGAAGAGGTCCGAAGACATGAACTCCTTTACAAATCCTCTTTAAACACATATAAGGACGCTCAAATTACCGCGAATATCCCATTCTCACCCGCGATTGTTTGGAGAGAATGTGGTCATTCACGAACAAATAGGTACTTTCATATTCATTTTCCGCCACTTGTGAATCATGGTGATATCTTTCATTGAGTTCATATTGACGTGAATCCATCAATTGCACCAGCGAGTTTGATAGAATGAGCCCGCCTGCTCATACAAAAGTTAACAGTAACCTGCCGTTACCTTGTGGCCAGCACCATTGTAGTTACAAGCATTGACAACATGATGAGATTCTCTCGCCGTTTACCACCTCATCTTTGAATAATGTAACTCATAAACACATCGTTTTAAAGCCTGTCGCAGTCATTTATCCTTTGTCCTGCTGCAATAAATAGGCTTACTTAACTAAAAAAAAAATCTACAGTTCTGGCGTCAATTTGCTTTGCAACACGCAACACGGCTCACAAGCCTTGCAACACGGCTCTGCGTCTAAAACTAACCTTAAATCAAAACTTGTCTAAAACAAGTTCCTTGTGTAATTTACGTGCTTACGCGTTACGTCTAAAACAGAGCATAATTCGGCCTTTACTGGGCTAAGGTAACTTTCCTTCTGAAGCCATGTCACAATTAAATTAAATGTGGTTTGGAGCCACAAATTCATTGGTTCTAACAGACATGAATGAAAATGTACTTTTCCATTCTCAGAATATAGCTTAAAAAATGAATCACAAACGATTAAATATGTGGCCATCAACATGATCAGACAAGTTCAGAGAATTAACGTTAGCCTAATTTAGCACCAAGGTTCTCCCTCCTAGGCTAGGCTATGTGATGTTACTTCACCCGCCACTGTGGCTGTATCGTTTGACTTAAGACTCTTATCAAAGCAAACAAATGTATTGACAGTCTCTAGTTCCGCTACATATCTAACTGAACACAGGGATTTTGTTTCATATCAAAAATACGCCTAAAAGCCCACCTCTTCACTGAATAACCCGCTAGCTTGTTAGCTGAAAATACTAGGTAACGTTACTAACTTAGCTCTTTTACCAAACAGTGTACATGTAGGATAAAGCGTCTTTCTGTTAAAGTGCACTTTACCTACAAATCATTAAACACTAGTTTAGCCCAGAGCCATAGAATCTTTCTATCTTTCTAGAATCCTTCTATGTATCTGGTTTAACCTACATGATAGTTCTAGATCAGAACAGATACATAACGTAATTGTGAACCACGTCAATGTATTAAGATGAAACGTAGGGGCGTGCTGAACATGAACATTGAAACATTGGGGTGCACTAGCCTGTGCTACCTGTCCCATAGAAAAAAATATTTTGACACACATTCATTTTTCAATGTAAATGTTCTCATGGGGCACCCAAATATTTCAATCTTCATGTTCAGCACAGCCATACCTTACAAAAATAGTTGGTTTCATTTGGGTTGTACATTGTAAGGCCCCTTTATATGTAGTGTTTATATCTTAGACTCTTGAATTTGAAATCTGGCTATTTTCTTTTATTTTCAGCATGTACTTCAAAACCGAAAAACCTTCACAAAGGACTTGGATGCCCAGGTGCTATGTGTACTGCCACCCCACCATAGGTGTACAGCCCATACACTTATCCAGTTGCAAACAATTTTTGATTTTTTTATGACGCATAAACTATGCTTAATGCTGTGAAGTTGGAAATAATAAAGGCATAGAAATGCTAATTTTGTATCCTGTCATATGTTAAGACATTACAATACAGTCCAATTATTGTTAATATGAATAGGCCTAAAGTTACAGTATTTCTATCACAATTTGCCAGACTTTGACCTTTTGTCTGTTCTTGCGATGATTGTTCTTTGTATTGTGCCATGAGCCATCACTGTGGCTATTATGTTCTACTGTTCACCATAAGTACAGATACCACATCTCCTTCCACTGGATGTGTGATTCACTAATTGAGCGTCTTGAGCTTCATTACAGTAAGATTGCCAAATCCATACTTCCAGTGATTTTGGTGCGAGTAACTTACAAGTAATACAATAGTAGTGTAATGCCTTACATTTTAAAAACAGTAATATTGTAATGTAACGAATTACTTTAAAATGACAGTAACAAGTAATAAATAATGCATTCCAGTTTTGAAGTAACTTGCCCAACACTGGTGGAGGGGGTGATGGTGGAGCCGTCAATGTTGACATACATCGGTCATTTGTTGAATAGTCTAAATTTGTTTGCTGAACTTAATTCGAATAGGTAAAGAGTCTTTATTTATTTATTAATTTATGTATGCTACCCTCAGCCTTGTCATTAATTGACAATTGATAAATAAATATACTTTTACAATATTAGGTTTCTTAAGGGACAAATAAGGTACCGGATCCAAAAATGTTTCCGTATTCAGGCAATCCAGGCTCTGTGTGGACGTAGCCTCCGAGGCCTATTTTCATGAGGGGGTAGGGGTATAAGGAATACAAAGACACTTTGAAAACACTCAAGCAGCAGGGCTTATTTGTTGCAGGTCTCTAGGCTCCTGTAGAATTATCAAGGCATCTCATCTAACAGGATATTCAACCAGAGACTCGTACATTTAACCTAGGTTCAACTAAAATGGAAACAAATACAAATGAATATAAGATTCATTGGATTATTGATGATAGTCATTCATTAATTTATCTGGTCCTTAATTCTGATTTTGCAACTCCTTCACCTCCTCTCCAGCTACGTAGTCAATGTAATTTTACCCTATGCTTTCTAACTGTCAACTAGTCCAAACCCTGCTCTTCCACTCTGTACATGTCCAAAGATATCCCTATGCTGTAATGCGCCTTTTTAATGTTTAACCGCTTCTTGCTGATTCCACGTCTTCCCTGTTTTTACCCTTGGAGCAGTGTTAATGACTACTGGAAGTCATCCCTTAGCTGGTCTAAGCACATTTGAACTCCTCACCATCATTATAAATCCTCTCTTCCACCAGTTTCCCCTTACTGATAGAAACACTTCTACATTTGCTAGGTTTCACTTTCATCCTTGCCCATTTCATCCAATGTCATTCAACTTGGTTAACAGCCGATGGGTACATGGAGCAGTTGTTAGCAGTGTCATCATGGCATCCGTATAAGCTGAGGCACAAGCCCAGGAGCATACAGGCCCTAAAAACCAGCAACAAATAAGCCCTGTTGCTTAATAGTGGATCATTGACACCCCCTAAAATGCCCCTAGCAAAACACAAAGGGATACATGGGCCCTGTAAATCCTGTATGATGGGCTTTACAAGTGTCTTTTTATTTTGTCCATTAATGTGCTATTTGTTGGCAAGTCAAATACATTGTACATTAATATAGCTAATTGCATCATGTGTTGATGTGGTGTGACTCCTGTAGGCAATCATCAGGTATTAAATATCCCTCATTAAATATATTAAAAAGGTTTTCCATTGGTCACCAGCCAATGGGCCTGCCTGCCTGCCCTGCATTGATGCTCTGTCTTATTTAATATTAGTCCTTTATTAACATGTAAATATATTCAGTTTCAAATACAATTTGTCATAGTTATTCCCATATTATAACACGGGTAGATGAAATCAAGCATTCTGAGAGTGAGTTCCGGGGTGTGCTTTAATCAGCGATAAAGGTACTGTACGACCTCAGTGCACACTCAAAATAACAGTAGCTTCGAAATCGAACCAAGATGGCGGCGTCTTGGGAGCCTGTTAGTGTGAAGTATTTTTATGTGAATTAAGCTATCTGCACGACTTTTTATATGTCTATATTGACTCGGTTAGTTGTTAATGTGCTACACGAATGTTGTAGAGTATTGTAGATCTTGACTTAAGCTCTCGAATATTATTTGTAGGTTTTTGCTAACGCTTGGAGCAAAAATCCATTGAAACTCATAGTAGCTAGCTAGCCTCGCTGCTAATAAGTATAACGAGTCTCTGGGCTTTTTCACTGCTGTTTTATGTAAGGTCAGCCATTCTAAATAGGTTCTACACATACGTGAAATACATTCCCTATGTAATGGATTGAGAGCAACGCTCCCATCATTACGCCATAGCAAATTACTTTAGTTGTCATTTCAAGCTTGCTGGAGAAGGCACTTCCAACACCGAGCCACCAGCAGAGAGCAACAGTGGACATCAGATCATCAGAGACGAAGGGGACATGAGAAACGTTTTCCACGGATGCACAATTAGTGGCGATATCCAAATCAATATAATCAAATATTAACAAAGTTGAAAGTGTCCCATTGTCGTTTTTTTTATTTTAATGGCAACTTTTTAAAATGAGCAATGTGAATGAATAAAATGGTGCGAAATCAATGTCGATCTCCTAGCTAATCATCAACAAACGTTTAGTTGTAGGCTAACAGACTTGATGTCCCCAATGCTGTGTGTCTGTTGCATAGCAAAATGGGGACTATTTTCTCTAGGCTACTGAAATGCGATACACAATGTTTGGCAACTTTTTTGTGCTGAAAGGCAGCTTACTATTTACAGTGCCCTCCGCAATTATTGGCACCCTTAGTGAATGTGACCAAAACAGGCTATGCCAAAATATATCTTATGCCAAAATATATCTGTTTATCTTCTTGGTCTTTCCCTCAAAATATTCACAAAAATCTTACCTTTTCATTGAACAAATACCCTTAGTCATTCATCAAGATGGGAAAGACAAAAGAACTCAGTGTCAAAGTGCGCCAAAAAGTTGTTGAGCTGCTGGAACCCGGATTTAGGGATATAAGAAAATATCTAAACAGTTGGAAATACCCACTTCCACTATCAGGGCAATAGCTTAGAAGTTAAAAGCGACAGGAGATGTAAGGAATCAGCCTGGAAGAGGACCTATCTGTAAATTGACCCCACGCACCGCGAGGAGGATGGTTCGACTGGCAAAAGAATCTCCAAGGATCACAGCTGGATAATTGCAGAGGTTAGTTAAGTCGTAGGGTCAGAAAGTCTCCAGAACTACCATCAGACTGCACCTACATCACCACAAGTTGTTTTTGAGGGTTGTCAGAAAAAAGCCTCTGATGTCAATCAACAACAAACTAAAGTGCCTACAGTTTGCCAAATGAAAGTCAGACTTTCAATGGACCAAGTTATATGATGTATGTCAGACTTTTATATTAGAGTTATATGGTCAGATGAGACAAAATAAGGCTTCTTGGCAACAAACATCAAAGGTGGGTTTGGCGTAGACAGAAAGATAACCATACAGAAGAGTACCCCATACCCACTTTGAAGTATGGTGGCGGATCTCTGATGTTGGGGGGCTGTTTTTCTTCCAAAGGCCCTGGACATCTTGTTAGGATACCTGGTATCATGGACTCCATCACATACCAGCAGATATTAAATGAAAACCTAATAGCCCCCTCTAGGAAGCTTAAAATGGGCCGTGGTTGGACCTCCCAGCAGGACAATAATCCGAAGCACACCTCAAAATCAACACAAAAATGGTTCACCGACAGCAGAATAAAGGCTTTACCAAGTCCATCACAGTCCCCAGACCTAAACTCCATAGAAAATCTGTGGAAAGAGCTGAAACCTATTGTACCAGCGTTGACCTAAGAATCTGAAGGATCTGGAGAGATACTGTATGTAGGAATGGTCTCAGATCCGTGCCATGTGTTCACCAACCTCGTCACGCATTATAGGAGAAGACTTGCAGCTGTTTTCTTGGCAAAGGGAGGCTGCTCAAAACATTAAATTAAGGGGTGCCAATAATTGTGGCACACCTGTTTAGGAGAATAATATTTATTTAATGTACAAGTAAAATGTTTTCTTTCAATAATTTTATTTCAATGAAAAGGTAAGATTTTTGAGAATATTTTGAGTGAAAGACCAAGAGGATAAACAGCAAACAAATATTTTATTCATATTATTCATAGCCTGTTTTGGTCACATTCACTAAGGGTGCCAATAATTGCGGAGGGCACTGTATAATTGAATTGTACTTAATATTTATAATGTCGCTGGTTACCGTGTTATGTAAGGGATAACGGCCGACGAGCTGTGCAGTTCTACAAAGTTAATGGACGCTGCGGGGCAAAGAACTCCACGACGCGAAGTCCATTAACTTTGTAGAACTGCAAAGCTCGTAGGCCGTTATCCCGCTTATCTCCCGTTTACAACATCCAAAAATGTTTTTATTATTATTATTATTATTTAGAATTTCCTTTATCTTTAGGAAATGTAATATGCATAATAACCTGATGAATTCTTGATTTGAAGCCTAGTGCTCCCGTTAGAAAGTAGTGCCTGGAACCGGCTGTTTTTCAAAAAAAAAAAACGTTACGTTGGTTGTCAATGGTAACCATTCAAGAGCATTGATATGGAACGGCGATTTAACTTTTCTACTGGGACTACGTCCAAGGTGTGCAGTTCCACAAACTTAATGTACACCCCATTAGCCAATCAGAAAACAGTATTTCGTTCCAGAGGGAGATAAAAAAGCATTATGCTTCAAATCAAGAATTCATCAGGTTAATATGCATATTAAATTTCCTAAAGATAAAGGAAATTCTAAATAACAATAATAATAATAATAATAATAAAAACATTTTTGGATGTTGTAACGGGAGATAAGCGGGATAACGGCCTCCGAGCTGTGCAGTTCTACGAAGTTAATGGACTTCTGCGGAGCTCCGCGTCGTGGTGTTCTTTGCCCCGCAGCGTCCATTAACTTAGTAGAACTGCACAGCTCGTCGGCTGTTATCCTTTACATAAGGTACTCGAGTCAGTACTGTATCGTCAATAATGTATTTGTTCGAGGGTTTGCCAGCCCTCCGCTGCGCGTCGGGCCTAAGAAGTACATTATTGACGATACAGTACTGCCTCTCGAACCTTATTGCTTAATTATATGAATATCCCACAATTCAAATGTTTTAATTTCAAGATTTTGTTAATTCCGAAATCTAAAGCTGCTATATGCTAATATTTTAAGAAATGAAATTTCTAAACATGTTACTGTACATTTTAAAGGAGCTATTTCACTCAGTCTTTTTTGTCCAGGGTCATCAAACAGTTCAACCCTGCCGGAAGGACTAAAGACACTAGAGACGGTGAAAGCCTATGCATACTCCGGAGCCTTCCTGGTTACTGGACTACTCACCTGCTTAATTTTGGGGATTGTGTTTGGTACCAGAGAGCTCAAACAGAGCAACCACTACATCCTCTTGTGTCAGCACTGTGTCTGTGTAACTGTCTTTAATGCAGCAGGGGCAGCATTGCATGGCATCTATGTCCTCCAGGCACCCATCGCTCATCTTGCCTGCTGGCTGATTGTTGATTTGAAGGTGCTCCTCGGCCGCGCTGTCATTATCACCCTCACTCTCATGTCCATGAACATCTCCCTGTCCATCCGCTTCCCATTACGCTACTCAGAGCTCGTTCAACGAGTGACCGTTTACATCCAGCTGACAGCGTGGACCCTGGTACTCCTTAACCCAGTGCTGTTCACCATCGTGGCCTGCTTTCAATCCTCATGGGAGTATATGGTGGAGCCTGCCACTCTCTGCTCCGGCCCAATGGATGGCTTTGTGCCACGAATCACAGCCCTGACATTACTGGTTTTCCTTATTCTTCTCATCTTGGTCAGTTACGTGGTCATTTATGTGGAGGGCCACAGAGCAGGAATCTTCTCGCACTCCAACAAAAAGGGACGTCGCACCATCCTCATAATCGCCTTACAGCTGAGCCTACATGTTTTTCCACTTATGATCATCATAGTAGATGTGCCAGTTAACCATACGGCACACGTGGTCAACTTTTTGTTTTTCTGTGTGGCCCAGTCTCTGAGTCCATTTGTGTTTGGACTGCGTTGCCATGCCATTTGGTCTCGGCTGCCAATGTTCCTGCCTAATTTTCTGCTGCCCCTTTTGAACTTAAGAACACAACAACTACAACTGCTGCCCCTTTTGAACTCTGCTTGGAGGGAATCAAACCGCAAGAACACAACAACTACACCTGCAGCACCCATAGGCAACACAGAAACAGCTCCAAGCACCGCTGTTTACACCACAGACAAATCAATGACCAGCACACTGAAGGGACTGGTTAGTTGCATTAATTCCAACTTATTTATACCTAGTATAAATATATTACTTTTATTGGCATTTAAACATTTCTTGGTGAGGGCTCTTTGTTCAGACCTGGGGAAGGAGGTGAGAACTCCCTTCCCCCCAGGTTTGGGCAAAAGTGTCTGCAGCCATGGCCTATTTTGAATAGCTGGTAACACCCCTTAACCATTATGTATATAAGAGCCTGTTCTCTAAGGAGTAGGTTAGATAAGCTAAGGTGAAACACTGTGAGTGAGTGTGTGACTTCAAGCCTCTGTCTCAACAATGTGTGGCCGCCATTGTTAAGAATAAACCTGGATCATCACTGACAAATCCATGACTGAGTCTTCCAATATATGGTAGTAAACTAATTACCATCAGATGGAGGTTCTGGACCGAGAGATAAATTCTTGGATTTCGCTGAGATTTCAGCTCTGCTGTAAGAGTCCTACAACTGCCTGGTTTTGACACAACACATGGTAAGTACTTAGATTAAATTGCTTACCTAACCTTAGGAATAATAGGATAGCAAGTGCCTGTGCAGTATCACAGAAGATTTTTGGGTGCGGTAACGCTCAAGGGTAGCCACTGTCAACCGCTGTCTGAGTTGATGGGTTGACATGCTACAATGGATTGCTGTCTGTCTCAGATGTTAGGTCCAAAGGGATTATATGTGTTGTGAACAAAAACGGGTGTTGTGAAAACAGGACACAGCATTATTTTAAATTTAAGTTAATTTGTACATTGTTACATTAAATTGTGGAAACTCAGTGCTTGGATTTGACCAGTCATGTTTCAAGACATAGGATTCTCTAAATCCAGATTTCAAAATGCGTTTGAGAAGGTCAGATTTTAAGACTGCTAGATTTTAGACTGTAACTTCTCACAGAAAGTTACAGGCAACTTTCACACATTTCACTTAATTCACACGTCAGGTCCAACCTTGACTGAGACCCTCAATAGCCCATCAGGCTTAAGTGACCACACCCAAGCCACATAGCAAGACTAATTATTTTTATGCAAGACATTATTTTCTTAACCCATTGTATGAAGTGTAAAACATTTTTACCAACAATTGTAAGAATATTTTTGGTAATTTTTTTTTTTGGGGACAGTCTTCATCCTGCATATACAGTAGGTGTTTAAGATAACTACACATTCCCTGAGTAATGATCTTACAGCAACAAAAGTGCTGTAACATCAAAAGGGGGAGGAGCTGAGGCTTAGCTTCAGAGCGATTTAGATCCTACAAGTCATACATATCATAAATAAGATGATAACTGCAGAATTTATTTTATCTAAACAGGTTTAAGCTGCTGAATGTCTGACCTCATCAAAAGGATGCCAGGGACATTGATTTAATTGAATGCCTTGGATGGTTTGGCATTTCACTGGTCCCTGAAGTCTGGATGAAAAACTGAATCTTATGAGACCATCTTTGAAACTAACTTGTAAACTGTAACTTACTTCTTTCCTTTCTCTAGGCGTGAACATAAGTCCCTGCAATAAGCAAATGAATGTGTGTGTGTGTCTGTCTGCCGACCGGCTGTATGAGTGAATTACCATGACTTCTCACTAACTCTTTTCAGGGTCAGCTTTCATATGCAAACCGGAATATTTGGCCTCCTGTCCTTAGGAAAGCTGGTCACATCTAACCCAAGTTAAAATCATTATATGAAGTGTTACAATTATGAACAATTGCAAGCATATCCCTGAGTAATGATCTTTTTGTTTTTTTTTGTGTCTTTTAAGCAGGTCTTAGTTGCTGAATTCTGACCTAACAAAATGACGCCAGGGGCGCTGAATTAATGAAATGCCTTATATGGTTTGGCATTTCACTGGCCCCTGAAATCTGGATGAAATAAGGGTTTTTATGACATAATGCTTTAACTAAACTTGTAAACTGTAACTGGAACTTTAAATAACTTATTTTCTTTTAGGAATGGAAACATTGTCTCCTGAGCAAGCAAATTAATCTGTGTATGTGTGAATGGGCTGGCCAGCCATAGAATGAATGAAGTTACAGAACTGTTAACAACAAATGTGACCACTGCTTTTGTTTTCAGGTGAAATTGTTTGATTAACTTTCAAATATTCAAAGTCTTGCTCTAAAGGATATCTGTGAATTTTTTAATGACATTTGCTAACACTGTTTCTTCCTGAAAACCTGCTTCTTAAACCGCAAGGGCGCCACATACATTAACATCCAATGGCGAATCTGGGCGCAGACATACCATCAACAGCTTTTCACACCCAATACCAAATGTCTATTGTCTAATGTGTGGAGTATGCTAAGAGGCTTCCTGCCTCATGTAAGTGTTGTCCAGTATTATCTCCCCCAAAATCTCGTTACAGGATATGGAGATTAGCGGATGAAGGACAACTGCACCATTCAACCCAGATCAACCCCTCTGGAAGAAACCATCAGACGGGACAGCCAACACCTTATTCAGCCTCGTCACGATGACAACAAGGAAAGGAGATGTCAAAAAGGGGGACATTTGAACCCAAATCAACCCATCTGGAGGAACAAAACCATTGGACCATCAGACGGGACAGCCATCACCTTCAACCATCAAAGAAGATCCACATCTCTTGACCAAAAGGAACCACTCAAAGACGATCAACACCTCTCACCCTGAAGGAATCACTCAAGAGCCATCTCCTGATATGCTAAGGAGTGAATAGGCTGGACGACCCCATATGGAGCAAAGAATGGAGACACTCACACACACAAGGACACTCGCACACACACACGGAAAAACACAAGGACACTCGCACACACACACGGAAAATCACAAGACACCACACACGCACACACACATACACACACACACACACACACACAGACTCACACACACACGGACACTTGACTCAAGACACACACACACACACGGACACTTGATTACAAGGACACTAAAGCGTATTACCCTTCAACCGACATTATAATAAAGAAATTTTACATGGCATGGACCACTTAGTAACCAGAAAGGAAATGTTTTAAAATGTTCTGTCTTTTGTTTAATCCTAAACATTTTTGATTTGTTTGTTTTGTTAGTTTATTTTAGTTTAGGATTCATGTGATTTGATTTTTAAGCTTTTGGTTCACTTTTTAATTTTATTTCCCTGCTGGCTACAATGTACTGTACATGTATTTATTACTGCTGAGAATACTATGCCCCATTTGTGAGACAGAGATTGAACAAAGCCACTCACACAAGGAAAAGAAGAAAATATAGTTAATATCTAATGTTATGTTTAAGACATTCTGTCTTAAAAAGGGGGAATGAAGGGACTGGTTAGTTGCATTAATTCCAACTTATTTATACCTAGTATAAATATATTACTTTTATTGGCATTTAAACATTTCTTGGTGAGGGCTCTTTGTTCAGACCTGGGGAAGGAGGTGAGAACTCCCTTCCCCCCAGGTTTGGGCAAAAGTGTCTGCAGCCATGGCCTATTTTGAATAGCTGGTAACACCCCTTAACCATTATGTATATAAGAGCCTGTTCTCTAAGGAGTAGGTTAGATAAGCTAAGGTGAAACACTGTGAGTGAGTGTGTGACTTCAGCCTCTGTCTCAACAATGTGTGGCCGCCATTGTTAAGAATAAACCTGGATCATCACTGACAAATCCATGACTGAGTCTTCCAATATATGGTAGTAAACTAATTACCATCAACACACACACTCACTAGAGAGCCACCTACGCAAGAAACTTTAATAGAAGTGTTGAAATGAATGTATACACACACTCACTAGAGAGCCACCTACACAAGGAACTTTAATAGAAGTGTTGAAATTAATGTATACACACACTCACTAGAGAGATACCTACGCAAGGAACTTTAATAGAAGTGTTGAAATTAATGTATACACACACTCACTAGAGAGATACCTACGCAAGGAACTTTAATAGAAGTGTTGAAATTAATGTATACACACACTCACTAGAGAGATACCTACGCAAGGAACTTTAATAGAAGTGTTGAAATGAATGTATAATAGACATAGCTTGATGGCAGAATTTGACTTGTAGCAGAGTAGGACCCCTTTTTAGCATTTTTACAGGCCTCAAATGAAGGCTCCTTTACATAGGGAAGAAAATGTACCACTACTCTGTTGAAGATACCTAGAAAAGTGCAGTATTGTTTACAGTTAATTTGTTTTTATGTTCTTAAACAAGTTTTATTCGCTATTTATATGAAATTACATTAATCTCTGAATAGTAGCTAAATATATGTATTTATCTGTTTAAATTTGATTATTTTTTTGTTGTTACTTTATTATGCTGTGCAATAGTTAACTGTCCTTGTTTTTACTTTTCTGAAACTTTCCCTATTTGGACTTTATATATTTATATATGTAAATGTATATATGTAATTCACAAAGATCCCCAGGCCCGCCGGCTTGGTCTAGCTGACCTCTTGCGGTAAATGTACAGTGTGTGGTTTGATGGTGAGGTTTGAGGATGTCAATGCTAAAGAGCATTTAAACATTGGAAACTAAGATGTATTGTAATGTTGGTAAAGGCTTTAAGCTCTGACTACACAAGTGGATAATACATATATATATGTTGTTTATATGCTTTGGCTACTGCACATGTCCAATCTTTTTATCAATGCAAAAACATTTGAGCTTGAATGCCACACCTGATCTACACTACAGACCTCTTTTGGTTGATGTACTGGTATGGACAACCTAGATATTTACTACATTATCCTTTTTATGTAGTTACTGAAATAATAAATATACCTTTGTGTGCTTGATGTAAAAGTAACAGTTTGCACGTTTTTAATGCATGTATTCAAAGGTGTTTGGTGATTTATCCTCTACAGTATGAGCTGTTAAACTAGCTTTGCTGTTAACATGTTGACATTTGTGGTAATATGCATTTGTAGTAACTTAGTAACTTATCACTTTGCCTGATATTGTGCTTCTGGTCTTGAAGTTTAAGTGTACATTAAGGACTTCTATGATGTCAAAGTAACGGTTTGTACGTTTTCAATGCATGTGATATGCATTTGTTATAACTTGTTATTACATCATTTTGTCTGATTCTGGTCTTTAAGTTTAAATGTACATTAAGGACCTCTATGAGTCCATGAAGCTGGAGAGGGAGGACATGCAAAAAGTATACTGCTTGAAAGGCGTGCACACACACACACAGACACACAGACACAGACACACTCTGGATTGGAAACTTCAGTGCTGTCTTGTTGAATCTCTTTACCCTCCTTGTTCACATCTTGCATATTTGTTACATTTCCATTATATTGCTCCTTAAAACATCCACATAAAAATGAACCTTTATTCAAGTTCTGGTTACATGTATTGCTATATATTGCTTTGAAACCACCCTTGTACACACAACAGATTGATTAGCTGGCATTTCCATTATATTGCTCCTTAAAACATTTCTTAAAACATCCACATAAAAATGAACCTTTATTCAAGTTCTGGTTGCATGTACAGCCGCGGAAAAAATTAAGAGACCACCTCAAAATGATCAGTTTCTCTGGTTTTACTATTTATTGGTATGTGTTAAAGTAAAATGTACATTTTTGTTTTATTCTATAACCTACTGGCAACATTCCTACCAAATTTCAAATAAAAATATTGTCATTTAGATCATTTATTTGCAGAAAAATGACAATTGGTCAAAATAGCAAAAAAGATGCAGTGTTTTCAGATCAAAGAAAACAAGCTCATATTCATTTTTAAACTACACAATACTAATGCTTTAACTTAGGAAGAGTTCAGAAATCAATATTTGGTGGAATAACCTTGATTTAAAATCACAACTTTCATGTGTCTTGGCATGCTCTCCACCAGTCTTTCACATTGCCGTTGGGTGACTTTATGCTACTCCTGGCGCAAGAATTCAAGCAGCTCGGCTTCTTTTCATGGCTCGTGACCATCCATCTTCCTCTTGATCACATTTCAGAGTTTTTTTTATGGGATTCAGGTCTCGAAATTGGGCTGGCCATGACAGGGTCCTGATGTGGTGACACTCCATCCACACCTTTACTGGCCTGGCTGTGTGGCATGGAGCATTGCCCTGCTGGAAAAAACACTTCTCAGAGTTGGGGAACATTGTCAGAGCAAAAGGAAGCAAGTTTTTCTTCCGGGACAACGTTGTACTTTGCCTGGCTGAGGTTTGTAAAAGACCATAAGGATTGAACCAAAGCGGACTGGAGGGTCTCCTAGTTCGTCTTCTCTGATGAGTCCAATTTTCAGCTTTGCCCAACACATGGTCGTCTGATGGTTAGACGGAGACCTGGAGAGGCCTACAAGCCACAGAGTCTTGCACCTACTGTGAAATTGGACTCATCAGAGAAGACGAACTAGGAGACCCTCCAGACAGAGCTGCTTGAATTCTTGCGCCAGGAGTAGCATAAAGTCACCCAACGGCAATGTGAAAGACTGGTGGAGAGCATGCCAAGACACATGAAAGTTGTGATTTTAAATCAAGGTTATTCCACCAAATATTGATTTCTGAACTCTTCCTAAGTTAAAGCATTAGTATTGTGTAGTTTAAAAATGAATATGAGCTTGTTTTCTTTGCATTATTCGAGATCTGAAGACACTGCATCTTTTTTGCTATTTTGACCAATTGTCATTTTTCTGCAAATAAATTATCTAAATGACAATATTTTTATTTGAAATTTGGTAGGAATGTTGCCAGTAGGTTATAGAATAAAACAAAAATGTACATTTTACTTTAACACATACCAATAAATAGTAAAACCAGAGAAACTGATAATTTTGAAGTGGTCTCTTAATTTTTTTCGCGGCTGTACATGTAACCAGAACTTGAATAAAGGTTCATTTTTATGTGGATGTTTTAAGAAATGTTTTAAGGAGCAATATAATGGAAATGTCAGCTAATCAATCTGTTGTGTGTACAAGGGTGGTTTCAAAGGTCATAGTATAACATTTAATTTAAAATGTGCAAACAGAACGATTGTGAGACATATAATCCAGAGCAATAAGGAGTGAGGGAAACTAATCAAACCTTAGATGGACATAACCAAAGGAGTGCATTTCCTAGGGATTATATTCCAATTAGTCAGGTGGTTTAGCAAAAAAATGGGGACACGGCAGACAAAGGCACCACATTTTTTCCACATGCAGTAAAGATGTTAGGAATATCAGTAAGTGATGTTTTACCAACAGTAGATAATTTTTTGCATGATATTTACACAATTAGGAAAATTGATTGACAATTATCTTAGTTACAATGGCCATATTGTCTTCTCCTTTTAATTTCTCAACTATTTTTGTCAGAAATAAAGTGAGTGAATGTAACAGGGTTTAATATGCTTCCCTAAATTGTCCTCCCTTCATGGGTTTATTCTCTAGCACGGTGAAGGTGCAGATTATTGGTTCCTGAGTGTTATTTGGATACAATGTTTTGAAGTGGGTGTGATTGAGAGGTTGAAAAATTAACTCCAACCACTTTCCTGTTTACTACCTTATTTATGGAGTCAAGTCAAATTTGCAAAAACATATGTTTGCTTTTTGCCTATTGTTAAAGAGCTGATCTTGTCCAGCTGTCAAGAGCTCTACTGTCATTTAATAACCATAAAAATAACTAGTATGACAAAGAAACCTCTCCTGCATGTCAACGGTATTTGTTATTTTGGTGATAATAATTATCCGTCCCGCATAAATTTAATTTGAATTTAATTTAATATTTAAAAGAAAAGAAAACAAAGTGGTATGACACAAATATATCTACATTTCAACTTACATTTAAGTGCCAAATACATTTAATAGTTAATAGTACGTCATCTTCCATTTGATTGGTTGTATAATTTATTATGTAAGAGTTGCCACATTTGCCTTTTGTATTTCTGTCTGGAAACACTTGAACCTGATAGCAGTTTCACTGAGGAATGGTATGTCTTATTCCCACCCAGTCCTTGTCCAGTGCTTTGCTGAGGTGTCTCTTCGCTTGGCTCTGGGACTCCTTGCTCAGTGTCTGTGCTCCCTCTCTCTGTCACCGGCGGCACCTGTTGAAAGTGTCGCCAGTTTCTCCTTACCTCTCCTCCTCCTGGCGACTTCACCTGGTAGGAGCGCGGTGTGCTGCATTCCCTCAAGACTGATGCTGGTCCTTTCCACACCTTTTCTCCATCGAGCTCTGTCAGGACTTGATCGCTTGGGCGTAGAGTAGGTAATTCCTTTACTCCCGGTCTCCTATTGAAGTAGAATGCTTGTCTTTGTTTGGCTTCCCCATCTCTTCCGCGCATAAGGTCTCTGTCTGGGCACTTTGGAATGAGGTTCTTCCCGAGGGACGACAGCGTCATTCTGATTTTGCGGCCCATGAGCATTTCTGCCGGGCTGACTCCAGTGGATGATGTTGGTGTGGCGCGGTAGCACACCAGAGCCAGCAGGGGGTCTTCCTGCTTGAGTATGCGTTTAGCTGTTTGAACAGCACGCTCCACGTGCCCATTTTCTTGTGGATTGTACGGGCTGGACGTGGTGTGCAGTATATCAAACTGTCTGCAGAAGTCTTTCCAGACCTCGCTGGTGTATTGAGGTCCATTGTTGCTGACTATCTGCTAAGGGATGCCAAATCTTGCACATGTGGCTTTCATCAACCTGACTATCTGCTCTGCAGTAGTAGTGGGTGAGTGTAATATATTTCTAAATAGCGTGAGTAATAGTCTGATATCACTAAGTATTGTTTCCCATTATAGTCACAGATGGCAGTGGCTATCTTTTGCCACGGCCTCTCTGGAAGAGGTTTTGGCCGTAATGGTTCTTTACGCTAAGTGCGCCTGTTTGCCTGACAAAAGTGGCATGTTTGAACAGTTTCTTTGAGGGCCATCATTACACTCCCCATGACATCCTGCAGTGTCGAGAGACTTTTCTCCGCCACTCACAGGATCCATACTCGCATCACTTGACCCTTTTGTCTTTTGAACGACAACTGACAAAAACACTTGATTATGACGAGATCATCGGCGTCTTCAATTCAAAACCCAGGCGACTCCGCCTGATGTAGCCGGATAAGACGCCGATGATCTCGTCATAATCAAGTGTTTCATCACACTTGATTTGACTGACTATAAGTGAAATGAACACTATTGACTGACTTTACGAGCAGCACGAATGGACGGATGGACTTTGGACTTCGGTAGATGGACTTTGGTGCCGCATTATAGCCTTAGCCTACTACACTGCACTACACTACACTACACACTACACTTTGAACTAGAGCTGTGTTGATTTTCCGATTTTTAATCGATTCGCATATAGGGATGGGAACCGAAACCCGGTTCTTGTTTAGAACCGGTTCCTAATGAGCCGAATCTTTGGAATCGTTAGCCAAATTCATAACCGGGTCTGTTAACGGACCTCTGTGCCGTTTGCGCGTGCGCGAACTCTCCCTTTAAAAAATCAGACCGCAGCAGAAATGGCAACTAGACAGAAGCGATCTAAAGTGTGGCTTTATTTCACTCGAACAAATGCAAACATGGTCACTTGTAACGTCTGTACAACATGTATTTCGTCAAAAGGAGGAGGTACATCTACTATGAATAAGCACTTGAGCACACAACATGGTATTAAATTACAAGATTGTCATGTTTTTGATGCCTGCAGCAGCTCAACTAACGACGGCGCTTCATCCCTAACTTACCAAGGTAAACTCCTCAAAATGTTTTATCATAACGGTGTTACTCGTGTGTTATCAGCAAACGTTTGCGTTGTCGTGTTAACCATAACTAAACTTAGCATTTAATTGCTTAACAGAATGGGCGATGTTGGACATTGTCATATAACTTAGGCTAGCTTAGCTGTAGAATCTTCTATTTTCAGCTGTTGGCTTTGAGGCAGAGGCAGTGCTTGCCTCCCCTCTGTTGGTTCTAGAAAGTTTGCCGATAACACACGAGTAACACCGTTATGATAAAACATTTTGAGGAGTTTACCTTAAGTCAGGGATGAAGCGCAAAAGACTCCGTTAATAATGGCGTTGTCTAGCAACGCGTGCAGCTCCCTAGATATGGATACGTTTCTCTTTCAATTCAGTGGCAGCAATAGTTAAGTTTTAAATATACTGAATGCCTAGTTTGCGAATCATCTTTGTTCAAATACGTATGTGAGGCATTGTGTGCATGATACAAGTAAGTATGTTTCAGTACGTTATTGTGTTTGTAGTGGGTTCTACATTGCTATTAGAAGCGTTAAGCATAATAGTTCGCGATTAGCCAAACAACCAAGCAACCTACAAAAAAATATACAGTCCTTTACTCAATAACAAGGGCTTCATGTCAGATCAGAAAATTCAACGATTTTGTTAGTGCCATTTTATTGCCAGATTTAGTTTATCTCAAGAGTGCAATGAGGGAGGGGTTTAGATTGGACTAACTTAAACTAAACCTGGATGTATTGTAATATTCCAACAATTATGAGACATTTCCTGAGGTATATCTATATAGGGGTTGTTTGCTATTTCACTCATACACTCATCTGATACAGTATAGATGAGTGTATGAGTGAATGAGTGAAATAGCAATCAACAGTACTCTGCAATGTCAATGTATAGCTTTAGAGTTGACACTCTCACCACATATGCATTTTAATATTGTTGTTTTATATTTAGTGGCAAGAATGTCTGTTTTTTTTAATAAAAGTTTTTGGTTATTTATGTAAACATTCTGTTTATGGTGTGTACAGTATTCTAGATATTTATATAAAAGAACATTAATGTAAAAAATCCGTTTGTGCTCTTTTTTCACCCCTTACCCAATAAGAATCGATAAGAGAATCGATAAGGAATCGAATCGATAAGCAGGAATCGATAAGGAACCGGAATCGTTAAAATCTTAAAGGTTCTCATCCCTATTCGCATATTAATGACCGATTATCTATTCGTACGTCCAAAGATCGTTTTTTTTTTTTTTTTTCAAACATAATAATAATGCACTGGTTAGTGTCCCAGTAGGAATCCACTGTTGCAGATATAGTCACCTCAATGATGTCCTCCATTTATTGTCCTGAATTATCTTTCTTGAAGGTAGATTGACCCTTAACCTTTTCATCAGTCTTCCAGTAACTACCAATACTTGTAAGATTTGCTGTTTAATATTGATATAATACTAGTTTTAATATGTTGTTTCTCTACACACTCATGAAGTGAAGGAAACGGTTCAAATACATTTTTCATTTTTGATAACATTAACCCCCGAATCGAATCGAAATCGGATCGAATCGGAAATCAGATCGAAATCGGATCGAATCGGATGGAATCTGAGAAAATTAAAAAAAAAAAGATTCTGAACTTAAAAATCGGAATCGAATCGATTCTTGAAATTTGAATCGAAACCCAGCTCTACTTTGAACTGTGATACATTTGTATGTTGTTAGCCACTATTCGGCGAAATTGAATTTACTGGATTTAGATGTTTGCTACTTGACTGTATTATAGGTTAGTGTAGGGCTGGGCGATAAAACGATAAAAATTATTAGCGCGATAATGACTTCCCTCGATAAAGCTATCGTAACATTAATTCATTTTCAATAATATCGATAATGTTGATAGAGAATTAGGAGAATTAGGAACAGCAGTCCATTTAATTTCTGTGATGCAGCCGGAAGTTGCAGAGAAATGGTAATTCAGGGTGGCCGCGGGGCATTAAAAAGTCTGAAATTGCTGCGTTGTCTATGGTTAGGTCAGAGTGTAGACTACTGCGCAGCTAAAGCGTCTACATACATGACTAGATAGCCTACTAGCTGGCTAGCCTGCTAGCTCTCTAGTCCTGTCAGCACTGTTTCCACACGCTACACCACGCCCGCTAGCAATGTATTAATTTTACCTTACAACGAACCAACAGTTTATGGAAATTAAACGGTGGTCACTTAAACATATTCATCACAGTGTGAGGCAGAAAAAAAAATAACGTTACCACTTATTAGCCAGCTGTGCTGTAATTTGCTGTTGCTCTGATCTTGGGAGGTGGTCTACCTGTTGCTTTGATCGCTAACTTGCCAATGTAACTCAATCCCTGGAATACTTTGAGTAGTAAAACACGAACAATGTCCTATGTTTCCATTGTGCACTTTATTCGCAAATGTTATTTTCTTGCTGTCGTTCAAAATGATCGGAACTTCTTGCTTTGTTAGGGCTGAATCTCGTAGCCTAGACTCGAGGCAGAGCTGCCAAGCGTCACGCTTTGAGTGTGACAGTCACGCAATTTGACCCATTCTCACACCACATGCCACACTTGACATTTCTCACGCTTATTTCCCCTTTCAATACTCTCAATTTTTTTTCTCCATGATATTAAACTTTGGTCCTTGCGGCTTCGAGTCACTCTGATTGACTGACCGAGATAACCAATCCGTCAGTCCTTTGTGCCTAAATGTAACCAACCACGGAAGGCACCACGCAATATAAACCAATCAGAAGCAACGTAAGGCGGGTCTTGAAACCCACTCACTGTTCACTGTTGATTTGCTGTTTCTCCTAGACGAACCGGTTATTATCAGACATCAGTTTGTTTACTTGGAAAGATTACTGTATATTTCCACTTTTGATTTGTTTTGAATTTGAGAAATGTTGGGAGTTTACAATAAAAAAGAGAAATGAAAGAGAAATGAAACAGACTTCATTTATATCGTCTTATATCGTTATCGAATGAAAATATAAATATCTATCGTGATAATTTTTTACCCATATCGCCCAACCCTAGGTTAGTGTAATATTGTATATTTATGGTGGGGGATATGTTTTGTGAATTGTGTTAGGCATACCTGTGTTAATCAATCGGTAGCCTCGATATTCAGAATGTTTTGTATCTTTCGCATGGTTAAGGTAGCCTAATGTTATGATTATTACCATGCTGTCTGTGATGACATTCTGGATTCTTTTGAGTTGAGGAAATTAAATGTCTTTATTTTCCAGCAAAGGAAGCCTGGTCTGTGTGTCTTCAGGAAATAATTAGACTGATTAAGTGTGCATTCATTTGAATTAATACAGAACTGTCTGATGGGGATTCCCACCTGTTGCGCACGTACAATTCTGACCTAAGATCATAGAGCGCTACGCGCGTATAGTGCTCCAAGATCTTTGATTCTGACCCAGTGGCGTTAAGCGAAGCCCACCATCGATCGCGAAATCGCCTTCATCAGTGATGAAATACAAGTTCTTACTCAATTTACAGATTGTGATTGGGACGTTTACATGCTCAATAGATCCTATAACGTGGATATCATATTCAATTCGCAAACATTTCTCAGTTATGATGTCCGTTTTTCATACTTATGAGTCACCACCTGCCCATTAAACATTTTAACAATAGTCTTAACGAAAACCTGTCTTTTCATTCAAACTTATTGTGGCAACCCTTAATGTGTATTCTAGCCTACATAAGTAAACAATCCTGTGCCTCTCTTATAGAGTTATGAGAACATTTCCCGAACGATAAGCCAAATAGGGGGCTCATTGGCGAGCATTACACTCGAGTTAGCCCAAGTTACGCCCCTGAAATTGCACGTTGAACAGGCTAGTTAAAAACTAAACCCCCTATAAGGAAGTGGTATGTCTGAACACTGGCTACTAGGGGTGTAAAAAATAACCGACACGTATCGATATCCGTTTTTAGCTTGTAAGATACGATTACATCGATGCGTGAAGTCCCGTATCGGTTTTAAAATGTCATCAACCGCTCTTTGCCCGTTTTAAAAGTTATGAATCGGTTCATAAGAGTTTGTCCCTCAAAAACAAAACACTCACTGGCCTGTTGCATTTTTATCTCAGTCAGAACAATGACAGCTTGTCATTGGCCAAAGCCCGCATAGCATAAACCAATCAGGCTCTATTCTCACTATTAACGCCTGAGAGAACCTGGAGAGAATGACAGATTACAACTCTCAACAATGCTATGCTATTCAATGCTATTCATTTTCAATGGCCGATGCGATACTAGCTACTTCAGCCAAGGATGGTACATCGTTGTTGATTGCGTGTTTTTACAGACATCCTCGGATTTAAATAATTATAAAATAATAAATAGGAGAATATTTGTATCATTTACAATTATGTTTAACATTTATAGGCATGATTCCGAGACCGAGCCATCATGATGTCCTAACATTTAATATAAGCACTGTATGAACAGTGCAAATGGCAGTGCAGACATCCCAAGTATCCCGGAAGTCCCGGGAGTCTCTCACATATTGATAACGACTCCCAGATGCCCGCAAATTACTTAAAATCTCTCGGAATCAAGAGCAAGCGAGCAAGACCGCGCACACGAGACAGACGTGCTCCAAACAGCATTAGCATCTGTGTAGCGCGCGCACGACAGAGAGGGAGAGGGACCTAAAGGCCAATTTAGGGTCGTTTTAGACGCAGAGCCGTAAGCACGTAATTTACACAAGGAACTTGTTTTAGACAAGTTTTGATTTAAGGTTCGTTTTTCGTGATTTAACGCTCTCTTTTAGACGCAGAGCCGTGTTGCAAGGCTTGTGAGCCGTGTTGCGTGTTGCAAACGGATTGACGCCAGAACTGTAGATTTATTTTGAGTTAAGTAAGTGTATTTATTGCAGCAGGACAAAGGAAAAAAACTTACCGGAGCATAAAAGTGTAGCGGCGAAAGGCTTGATGTTATGAATACATGTGTTACACAAAATACAAATGTTGGCAATTCAGTACCAGTGGCGAAAAAGACAGATCACATGACGCAAAAGTTTGTTTATTGACACATCTTTTAATGACTGCGACAGGCTTTAAAACGATGTGTTTATGAGTTATATTATTCAAAGACGAGGTGGTAAACGGCGAGAGAATCTCATCATGTTGTCAATGCTTGTAACTACAATGGTGCTGGCCACAAGGTAACAGCAGGTTAATGTTAACTTTTGTATATGAGCAGACCGGGCTCATTCTATCAAAGTCGTGGGTGCAATTGATTGATTCACGTCAATATGAACTCAATTAAAGATATCACCATGACTCACAAGTGGCGGAAAATGAATATGAAAGTACCTATTTGTTCGTGAATTACCACATTCTCTCCAAACAATCGCGGGTGAGAATGGGATATTCTCTCCATAAATTTGCGGTAATTTGAGCGTCCTTATAAGTGTTTAAAGAGTATTTGTAAAGGAGTTCATGTCTTCGGACCTCTTCTGTTATGTTTGTTCCTTATCCAAGAAAAGGCTTGTGAGACGGTCTGCAGGGTATTCATGATTTAAAAAAATGTCTGGGTCTAAAAAAGACTGTAGTATGCTATTAACCCGGAAACGTGAGACTCTGTTAAAGGCTGTGGTAGCTGGCCAATCAAAGTCTTTGCGAGCTGCGTAGGGCCGTAGTGTTTTAGTCGCATAGTCAGGAATTTTGGGCGACGCACTTAAGCACGTAAGGGGGGGTATTTTACTGTGCAAGAGGGGGTTGTGTATCTTACGTGCTTACGGCTCTGCGTCTAAAACGACCCTAAATTGGCCTTAAGAGACTGTGCGTGTGTGTGTGACGAGGCAGTGTGCGTGTGTGCCTCAGGAGCATCCTGATTGGCCTGCTTCGGTAAGTCAACCAATCAATTTTCAGTGAGGGCGGGCTTTTATCTCCTCTCCCGAACCGAATTAATCAGTTCAGTGTATCTAGGAACAGGGGCACCATGGCACAGGGAGAGTGCCCCCTAAAAAGAAAATATAAGACAATTTACAACAGACTATACAAAGGTTTAACCCTGTCTTATAAAAGTAAATCACAATGTCCGTCTTGCACGCTGAACTATCTGTGATTTCAGCATTGCCCATGGTGGGTTAAATTACTGTAATAGACATGTTGAAGTTTCATTTCATGTGCATATTATTCATGCCAGCTAGTTGCCAGGGCTACATGAAAACAACAAGCTCCTTAGACTTGTTTAAAGTTGCAATGGAATACAAATAAAAGCAGTTTACATAAATAGGAAAGTATTAGCAGCATATAATAAATAGTAAAAGTAATCTAGCCTACATAATTAACAAAGAATTGCATAGGACTATAGCCTATAGAATGATATTATGCTTATAGGGACCACAACAGAAATATGTAGGCCTAGGGGGGGAATACCTCCCTGAAATTATTTTTTTGCAGGTTGGGATGTCTGACTTAGTGTTTTCAATAATTGAACGGCATCGAATCGAATTGCATCACATCAAATCAAATCATATCGTACTGAATCGTTTTTTATCAACATGCATCTTTTCTTGAATCACATCGTGCCCATGTATCGAGATACGAATCGAATCGTTTTTGTCATGAGAGATTTGCACCCCTACTGGCTACCAATACATAGGCATTATCAATTTCAGCGAAGTGGTGATCACGCCCACCCATCTGTCACGTTCTGCATCCGCCACTGTCTCTAATGTGTTCATTTTTCTTTTCGCCGAAATCACAATTTTCACTTAATTCGTGTAGTGCTCGAATAAACATTCCCACCGTTTCGCCTGGCTTTTGATGTCTCGGATTAAAGCATGCTCTCTCATGAATTGTGTTTCTTTTCGGTATGTAATATTCATCAAACTTCTCTAGCACAATCTCACAATCATTATCCTCTTCTTCCTCCCGCGAAGACGAACGTCTTGAATATATTTTCGGCCTCATTGCCCATAGCATAAATGAGTGTGCAAACCTGAACGTCACCGTCTTCATAACTTAGTTTTGTCGCCGACCTGAATCGTGTGAACCTCTGTCTCCACGCAGACCACTCTCCCGGCTTCTCAAAGTTGAAGTTTTGTGGTGGTTTAAATTTCGCCGTGGTGTTGATTCTTCCTCAGACCACGTCTGACACCATGTCAAATCAAACTGCTGGCGAACACAGTCTATTTGAACGCCTTTGGATGTTCGTTTATTAACTTATAGCTAACAGTACGCATACACACTTTCTAATATGTCACGAACTTAACATCAACTGGCAACTTACTACTTCTGGCCACTAGGCTGCCTCGCAGCCTAGTGGCCAGAACACACCTTGACACACCCGCCTTGACACACCTCAATTGCCATAGCAACATCCTAGCAACGACTGCTTCTTTTCCTTTGCATGCACTGGTATTTCCTTCCGGGAAATAATATCTAGTTCTGCCAACCTATTATCTTTGTACCGATTTCTGTGATTAATTCAGCTCAAACTGCTCAGAAGTGGAATGAACTCAAAGATCCACACACGGATACCCAAACTTTGTGAGTAGTGAGTAGTTGTTGTCAAATTATTCATTCTGCAGTAGATTCATTAGGTTGGCTTCGTACTGTAAGAGGAAATTGCTCTGATTTATCATCATGTATTTAATCATCCTATTCAGATCTTTAAACTTTTTTTCCTGAATTCCACCTGTATTTTTGTTGTATGAAGACAAACTAATGTACAATTATAGTTTTCAAACTGAGGAACAGCTGTAGTTTTGATGAAAACGAACGGAGTTACAATTATAGTTTTGATGAAGACAAATTCAGTTATAACTGTAGTTTTGATGAAGATGAACTGACCTTACTTTCTTGTTTTAGCACTCGGGTGTGGTCAGATGGTGCAGTATGGGTTTGTGATTTTGTCACTCGGACTTCTGTTTTCCTGGGTAGGTTGATATTTGTATGTTTTAATAATGATTTATTTTGTTCTATTTTAATAGGGTTGAAGCACAGAGACCAATTTGACCATTTGGAAACACAAACGGGAAATAACAATTCAACTTTACAAGGATGAAACGACACAAACACACACAGAGGAAAATTTCGGTGTCCACCTAAATATTGCTCTGCTGCAAAATAGCAGACATGGTTTTGCATGACAATGAGAAATTACTGTTTGTTTGTTTGTTTGTTTGTTTATGTCTGTTCAGGTGATGTGGTCATACACTTTTGGAGACAGGAAAGGTGACGGGCCTCTTCCCAGGCCCCTCCTGCAGCTGCACTCCCCCAGGTCCGACGAACTCACTGACACAACACCCAAACTCAACAACCCAAAGGTCTCTCCATCCTCCGCCATAAATGACCCGGGCTTCAGTGCGGACGAATGGGACCGGATGCTGAAGCTGGTCCACTGGGGCGAACCGGACCGCCAGATTACCTCTGCAAAAATGAGCACCAGTCCGGACCACTCAGCCTTCGTTATTAATGACCTCAAGGGCCGTTACTATCTGGGGGACCAGCTCCACGTCACCATCGTTGCCAAGGACTTTACCAAAACTCCCAAAAGCTACGGAGGGGATTTCTTCCAGGCAAAGGTTTATTCAGACAAATTAAAGGTGAATGAGCTCTCTCCTCCTGCATGAATCTCAACTGGCAATCACTCAGCTCAGCTGCTCACCGTGCCTCGATGGCACTGGCTAATGGTATGCCCTCTTCCTTTACCTCCCCGTCTGCGCGTGCCCTCATTAGCGGCATGAACAGGGACTCATCTCTCGACACATATTTTCATATAGCAGCTTCCTCCCTGAGTCCTCCATGGGATATCTCCCCATCGCTCCCACCATGAATTACTCCTGAGGGACCTATACCAGGGAGCACACAGTTATTGAATGACATCTTTATCTATACTGTACAAGAGGTCACTCCAGTCTGATGAGTGCATGTTTGCTTTCCTTTCCCCCATGGATGTTAGGCCAGTGTGTTTGGAGAGGTGCTGGACCACCAGAATGGTACCTACTCGGCCCGGTTCACCCTGCCGTGGGCCGGCCTGGCGTCGGTGGCGGTCCGCCTGATTCACTCCAGCGAGGCCGTGCAGGTCCTCAGGCGGCACCGGAGTGCGTACCCCGACCGTGTCTACTTCCATGGCTTCTACGTGGGCGAGGACCCCCAGGGTGGTCGAGTGGAGGAGAGGGTGGTGTGCAACATCAAGTGGGAGGGGGTGGTGCTGGGGTCGGACCAGAAAGACTGCTGCTGTGAGTACCAGGATGCCAACAGCGGGTTGACGTGGCAGTGCCTCAAACCCCCAACTTTGCCATGCAGCGCCCTGGTGTACCACTCCATTGGTGGCTATGCCAATCACATGACCCCCCTCGAGAAGGTACTCATGGACAGGTGAGCAATAGGGGATTGGTATTAATTGAGATGCTATGCATCATTAAGGTATACAGTTCTTCATGTATCATGTACATAGCTCTGTTGTTTATGATGCTCAACTTTATGTTGCCAGGTTGGTAGTAATAGAGGTAGAGATTGGTATGAATGCTTTGCTTCTGTTGTTTTGAGTTTAAAAGTAAAACATTTCCATTAATTCATTCAGTAGGCACAGTTGTTCACAGGTTTGCATGTTCACAGGTATGTATGCTCACAGGTATGCATGCTCACAGGTATGCATGCTCTGTTGCTCTCTGAGTATTGAACCTATGACCTTGGTGCTGTGAGAGTGAAGCTGCAGGATGCTGAGTGTTTTGTCTCTCCACAGCCAACATGTGAACCGGTGGCTCAAGGGGGATTCACGCCTGATTAGAGTCATGGCCTCCAAATCAATCATTGGTATGTTTTTCCACTTTCTTTGGAACTGACTGCAGAGCCACCCTGGCGCAAAACACACTGTTATGACCCTGGCAGGTCTAGGCCCCACCCTGTGATATTGCATGCCTGTTCTGTCTCTGTCTCTACAGCAAGTAATTGGAGGCAGGTGTACAGCAGGTGATTGGAAACAGGTGGACCCATGATTGGACGGGCTACAAAAGCCCTGATCAGTCTGCACTCATGCATTCCTTTTACTTTAATAAACTATTTATTCTTATAAAACCAGCGTGGCCTCTCCTTTATGTTTCGTGCATTGAGCCTGTACGTTACATATGGGGGCTCGTCCATAATTGTTCCAGAATTGAGTATATAATTTTTTTTTTTCAGAATCAGGTAATACCGATTTCATCCACTAAGTAGCCAAAATGGTGGTTGTAGAGCTGTCAGCAAAAAATTATTGGGGAGACCCACGCTGGAAAATTGGAGAATTATTTAAATGGAAAGTACATTTTGGTAAATTGTTTGATTAAGAATTTAATTGAGTAGCCTTTTGTTTGGAAATTGATTGTGTTAATTGCTGGCGATTTAGTTTGACTTCTTTTGTTTGCCGTGGAGGAGGAGAGCCATTTTTAAAGAGACTGCAGCTTTTGGCTTGTGCTGCAGGCAGGGTGCGCCGTGTGCGTACTGGTGAAGGGTGAGTACAGGTGTAGTTGGTAACTGGGTGGGGGATAGTAGTTTATACCCTACCGAGCTAATGTGAACCCCTGCGCACGTGAAGAGCGCTTACTGCTGTTTGTTTTTTTGCCTTTCTTATTTAAGTTTGTTGTTTTTCATGGGTGTGTCGTACGCACTGGGGATGCTTAGCAACTCAATTGCAGGAGGGCACATTGAAGACTAGCACTGGAAATAGCTAGGACTGTTTTTTGAGATAGATGCGGGGCAGCTCTAGTCTTTGGGTTTTATGATTGGGTGGCACTACACCTGTGCTTGATTGATGATTGTGCACTGTCGCGTCTGGGCCTTTGGAGAAAATATGATTGGTGATCACGTCTAGTGGCAGTTTAACCCTTACCCACTCTTTCCTTTGGGAACTATGCAGTGAAGCTGGTAGTTCTAACCTATTTTGTCCTTTGAGAACTAGCCAGTGAATCTGGTAGTTCTATTTTGTCCTTTGGGAACTAGCCAGTGAATCTGGTAGTTCTATTTTGTCCTTTTGGGAACTAGCCAGTGAATCTGGTAGTTCTATTTTGTCCTTTTGGGAACTAGCCAGTGAATCTGGTAGTTCTATTTTGTCCTTTGGGAACTAGCCAGTGAATCTGGTAGTTCCATTTTGTCCTTTGGGAACTAGCCAGTGAATCTGGTAGTTTAATTTTGTCCTTTGGGAACTAGCCAGTGAATCTGGTAGTTCTATTTTGTCCTTTGAGAACTAGGCAGTGAATCTGGTAGTTCTAACCCATTCTTTCCTTGGGAGCTATGCAGAAATAGGGTAGCTCTAACCCTAACCCTTCCCATTGGGAAATATGCTGTCACTGAGGGTGATCACAGATTTTATCGTTGTCGTTCTTCTCCGATGCAATGACATGCACTAATTTCTCCTCTCCTGTCTCTTCCCCTGTCCCTCTTAGATTGCTTTTCCAGGGCCTGGAATTGCTGGGGGGCAGCAGGTTGTGTGACTGGTGAGCGTGAGGAGTGAGTGAGTGTGTGAGTGAGGTGGTCTTGTTACATTCTGACCCCGGTATGAGTGTTGTGGGACTGTTTGTAATTTGTGACTGGCACAGTCTAGTATTGTGTTTTAAATAGTACAGAATCCCATTTAGGTGGGCTTCTGTTTTAAGGGGGGGGATGTTACGACCATGGCGGGTCTAGGCCCCGCCCTATGAGTGTAATGCCTGTTCTCTCTGCCTGCTTTTCTCCACCTCTCTCTGCAGTAGGTGAGTAGGTGTGTTCCTGATCATTGGTAGATTGATGACAGGTGTGTTCCTGATCAGCTGGGCAGAAATTGAGGACAGGTGGCTTCCTGATTAGCTGGGCTACTTACACCATGACCAGCCGGCAGTCAAGGCTGCTCTGGTCCTCCTGGCTCTTTGGCTTTTTGGCGCTTTGGTTCTTTGGTTGATCGTAGGTCGTAGGTCGTAGGTCGTAGGAACTTGGGTTTGTGTTTGGTTCTTTGTTGGCATGAAAGTTTGATCTCGTTTGTTAACCCCTAAACTGACTTTGCACGACACTTTGGTTTACTCTTCACAATACTGAATTGCACCACACTTTTGCATTCCTTTTACTTTGAAGTAGCCTTATCCTTTCAATAAACTATTTATTCTTATAAAACCAGCGTGGCCTCTCCTTTATGTTTCATGCATTGATCCTGTACGTTACAACACCCACACACACATACACATGAAAACCCTCATGTCATGCTCCCATACTGTCTCTCCTTAGGGGTTAGAGAGTCGTGTAAACCTGGGCTGCCCACACCAGTACCATCAGGCTTCTACATGGACAACGTCTGGACGTCGTTTATGTGTGCCGCCCGTCATTTTGCAGCGGATGACACGACCCAGTGTCTGAAGGACAGGCACATCTACATTATGGGAGACTCCACCAGCAGACAGTGGTTTGACTTCCTCATCCAGGCCGTGCCTAGTAAGACACACAAATATCACACGGTGCTGCTCACAGGAGAATTAGTTCTCTCTTTAAAGATGTTTACATTTCAGGAACTGAACTGTGTAAATGAACACTTAAAAATACCTGAAACAGAAGGAGATTGAATAGAATTCACGGGAGTAGGGACAAACCTGTTTTTATATAATTTTTATCTTCATATTATACAATGCCCTCCACAATTATTGGCACCCTTAGTGAATGTGACCAAAACAGGCTATGAAAAAATATGTCTGCTGTTTATCCTCTTGGTCTTTCACCCAAAATAATAACAAAAATCTTACCTTTCATTGAAGTAAAATTATTGAAAGAAACGTTTTTTTTTTTTTACATTAAATAAATATTATTCTCCAAAACAGGTGTGCCACAATTATTGGCACCCCCTAATTTAATGTTTTGAGCAGCCTCCCTTTGCCAAGATTACAGCTCTGAGTCTTCTCCTATAATGCGTGATGAGGTTGGTGAACACATGGCACGGGATCAGAGACCATTCCTACATACAGTATCTCTCCAGATCCTTCAGATTCTTAGGTCAACGCTTGTAGACTCGGCTTCAGCTCTTCCCACAGATTTTCTATGGGGTTTAGGTCGGGGGACTGTGATGGCCATGGCTTAACCTTTATTCTGCGTTCGGTGAACAATTTTTGTGTTGATTTTGAGGTGTGCTTTGGAACGTTGTCCTCCTGGAAGGTTCAACCTCGTCCCATTTTAAGCTTCCTGGTGGGGACTGTTAGGTTTTAATTTATTTTCTGCTGGTATTTGATAGAGTCCATGATACAATGATGTATCCTCACAAGATGTTGAGGGCCTTTGGAACAAAAACAGCCCCACAACATCAAAGATCCGCCACCATACTTCACATTGGGTATGGGGTGCTTTTCTTTTGTATGGCTATCTTTCTGTTTACACCAAACCTACCTTTGATGTTTGTTGCCCAAAAGCTTTAGTTGTCATCTGACCATATAACTTGGTCCATCCTCTTCATTATGTACATGCTCCCCCTCGGACGCGTCATCAGCAGACATGGGATGTCTTTCCACTGTTATGCTGATGACACACAGCTTTATATCAAAACTGCCCCAAGCCCCACTGCAGCCATGTCATCTCTCAACGCCTGTCTTGGGGAGATAAAGGCATGGATGAGCAACAACTTTCTCCAGCTTAATAGTAGCAAAACTGAAGCCCTTCTTGTTGGTACCCCACACCAGGTTCAGTCATCCTCTTTGACTCATCTCACCTTCGACAGCCAGGTCATCCCCCTCTCCTCCACAGTCACTAATCTCGGAGTTAGGTTTGACTCTCACCTGAACTTTAATGATCATATAAAACACCTGTGCAAAACCTCTTTTTATCATCTAAGAAACATCTCCAAACTCCGCCCCACTTTAACCTTATCAGATGCAGAGAAGCTTGTCCACGCCTTTATCTCCTCAAGACTGGACTATTGTAATTCACTCTTCTATGGGATCACTGGCAAGAACATCCAGAAGCTGCAATACATCCAACAGCGCTGCCAGGATTCTGATGAAGGTCCGGAAATATGAGCACATAACACCAATATTACACTCACTACACTGGCTCCCTGTCTCTTTCCGGATAGACTACAAAGTCCTTATAATCACCCATACATGCATAAATGGACATGCACCTCCCTACCTGCAAGAATTAATTACTCCCCAAACCTCCACCTGCACCCTCAGGTCTTCAAACAGCTTGCTCCTCCGCGTCCCCAAAACCAAGCGTCGCACCATGGGCGACCGGGCCTTTTGCTCGGCAGCGCCACATTTATGGAACAGCCTCCCTGACCACCTAAGGGCAACGCAGACGCTGGATTCCTTTAAAGCTGGACTTAAGACTTTTTTATTCAGGAAGGCATTTCTGGCCTTGTGTTGAATCTTTTCTGTTATGCTTATGTTAATATTTAAATTTGTTTTTAATTTTATTGTATTATTATAGTTATTTTCTAATATGTAGGCACTCTGAGATTTCCTTTGAATGAAAAGTGCTTTAAAAATAAATTGAATTATTATTATTATTACTATTCATTGAAAGTCTGACTTTCATTTGGCAAACTGTAGGCCTTTTAGTTTGTTGTTGATTAACAGCAGAGGCTTTTTTTCTGGCAACTTACAAAACAACTTGTGGTGGTGTAGGTGGCGTCTGATGGTAGTTCTGGCGACTTTCTGACCGTAGGACTCAATTTACCTCTGCAATTATCCAGCTGGGATCCTTGGATATTATTATGCCAGTCGAACCATCCTCCTCACTGTGGGTGGGGTCCATTTACAGACAGGTCCTCTTCCAGGCTGATTCTTTACATATCCTGTTGCTTTGAACTTCTTAACTATTGCCCTGATTGTGGAAATGTATATTTTCAACTGTTTAGATTTTTCTTATATCCTTTTTACCAGATTTCTGCATCTCAACAACAAGAAAATCATGACTGGTAATATACTTCAGTTAGATTTTAATTATAAGATTTTTTAGGGGTACCAATAATTGTTGCACCTATGTTTTGGAGAAAAATTATGTATTTAATGTAAAACAAAAAATGTGTACTTCATTGAAAAGGTAAGAATTTTGTGAGTGAGTGAAAGACCAAGAGGATAAACAGCAAAGACACAATTTTTCATAGCCTGTTTTGCCCTTATTCACTAAGGGTGCCAATAATTGTGGAGGGCACTGTATATAAATATTATTATCATCATCATGCTTACATCTTTATAATATGATCATATCACTGTCTAAATTATACTTTGAAATCGGTAAAAACATGCATCTTAAATCTTTGACCAACTTACTGTTATTTTTTCTCATAGAACTCACTGATACATATATATATATACCTACCACTATCTGTCCATTAAGCAAAGGCATGGTTATCACACTATTGTTGTTTCTCCCAGCTCTGAACCGTATGAACCTCCACTCTTCGGACCAGGTGGGCCCCCTGCTGGCCGTGGACGTGCACAACAACATCGCCATGCACTTCCGCTCGCACGGCCTCCCTCTGCGCTGTGCCAAGGCCCCGGTGGCGTCACTGCACTACATGAGCAATGAGATCGACAATATGGCCGGGGGCCCGCACACCGTCATTGTCTTCAACATGTGGGCGCACTTCACCAACTTCCCGCTCTCCTACTACGCCTACCGGGTGTTGCGGGTGCGCCGCGCAGTCGTGTCGCTGCTGAGGCGGGCGCCAGAGACCAAGGTCATCATCAAGTCCGCCAACACGGGGTACAAGGTGAGTACTGGGAGCAGACTTCTCTTACCACATGTACTGGAATTCCACAGGGGGCAGTGTAGACTCACATGTAAGTGTGTGTTTACCTATGTGTCTGTCTATGTGTGTGTATCCTTGTGTGTGTGTGTGTATGTGTGTGTGTGTGTGTGTGTGTGTGTGTATCCTTATGTGAATGAGTGTGTGTGTGTTCATCCTTGTGTGGAAGTGTGTGTACTGCACTGGGAGCAGCCTGCCCTTACCACATTCACTGAAACTGGCAGTTTAGACTCACATGTGAGTGTGTGTATCATTGTGCGACCTCAGATTTGTCAGCTTAAAGGTGCAGTCTGCAAAACTAATCCGACTGTGTTCATACTCTCTAACTGGGTAGCAACCATAGTGGCTTGGACTGAGCCATTCCAGCCAATCAACACTTTACTTCAGGTGCAAGGACGTTGAGCTCAAATATCCACAGCCTTTCACCAGAATCACAGATTCTACCTCAACACAAATAATCTCCTCCCTACTGGCTTTTGTTCAGAAACAGATATAGTGTGAACCCAGCATCAGCATAAAGCGTACCTATGCAACTTGCTACTCGGGTAAAAATGGAGGTCTGCTTCTCTGAAGTCTTCCTCCTCTGTTTGATCTGTTGTTGCTCACTCCCACACCCATATTTTCTAGCTTGTGAGCTGAGAGTACCATAAGTCTAACAAGGCCATTGGAGTTCAGCACAAAGTGATTAATGGATTATTACCAAATTCCCTAATGATGTGCGTGTGTGCGTGTATAGGTGTGTGAGCATGTGCGCCTGTGTGCCTATGTGCTTTTGCATCTCTGTGTGAGTGTGTACGCATGTGTGTGCAGCTGACAGTGGGACTCAAATTAGACACACCCATACAAAAATGCATATCCACACCCACACACACCTACACCCAGAGATGGGCAAAACTACATCAAAATGTATTTTGATACAAAATACAAAATACCCCTCAAATAAATGTATCCAAATAAAATACAAAATACTGTTGCCAGAAAATGTAACAAAATACAATACATGTATTTTGTATTTTTAAAATATAGGAAATACTTTTTCTGAATTTTATGTTTTCTCACAATTTGGTATAGCAGAACATTCAGGTTTGGGCTATAGTGGCGTTACATAGTTACCACAGGCCCAGGTGCAGGCTATTATGACGGGCCCTTGTCAGTGTTGTAAGGCAGTGGTTCCCAAACATTTGAGTCCCGTATCTTTTTTTTCATTTTTGTAACCGCCGCCACCACGCCCCTCCCCCCGCACACATATTCCGCCTAGTACACCTGTCAGTGTAATATTTTCGCTGAATATGGGTATACATCAGTATTTTTGGAAATGCGACATGGCTATTCAGACTATTCAGTTTTACATAAATATGTCTATGGGCCCTGGCTACAGGGCTATATAATGTACACAAAGCTCTGGTGAACCCCGTAAAAAAGGAAGAACTGTCACAGAATGTCAGTGTAACTAAGCAAAGCTATTAAAAGACAACAACTTGAGTACCTCCCTCCCTCCCTCCCTCCACCTCTCTTTCTCTTCATCTCTTCATCTCCTTTATGTCTCCCTGTGTCTGTCCGTCTCCGCAGTAAACACACACACACTAGTGCAGTGCCCGTAGGAATTATGCATTCTGTAGTGTTAGCAGACGTAGGTGTAGGCTAGCTGTTGTTCAGTGCAGAACTGGGAGGATAACATGACGACGTGGCCCGACATAACTTACAGCGAGAATTGCGCGTATTTCGTGGACTCCATAGCAACAGATGGGAAAGCAATGTACAATCTGAAAGCCTCCGAGGCTTATCAATATAAGCTACCATTTGTAGCGGCCACTCTTGCGTTGTGATTTTGATTGGCACCCAGCCGTTTATTCATACACTCTGACAGGTTTAATGAACACAGAGCAAAGGCGATCACACACAGTATCTTCCGAATGACAGCCTCTCCCAGCCAGGGTAAATGCAGACTGAGGTTTATAATATTGCAATAATGAGAAAACAAAGTCTACACACGAATTACAACAGATACATCGGGACACATCTGAAAACCTCTCTCATTGCGTCAGTAGATGCATGAACGCACACTGTAAAATATTTCACCGTAATTTTACAGTAAACTACTGGCTAATAATTGCATTAATTTCACGGTAATTTTACAGTAATTTATTGTAAATATTTCACAGTAATATACTGCACATGTTTACAGTAATGAACTGTAAAAAATGTACAGTAAAATGCAATGCAACTACAGCGGTATATTGTAATTTCAGTTGTCATGCCATTGTAGCTGTGGAATTACATCGTCTTGCTTTAATAATTTACAGTATTATACTGTACATTGTACATTTACAATTATAGTACTGCACATTTGACTTGTTTACTGTGATTTTACCACACAAACGTGCTTTGGATTTGCTAAATTAAAAGTCAAAGCAAGAACAAAGACAACTCTAATTTTAACTTTTTAAAGTCATTACTCAATACCCAAATACATACAAATTCATGAAGGTTTAAAACACGTCATATTTATTATTCAATACCTAAATACATAACAATAAAAAAGGTTTAAACACCCCTAAATCAATACCCAATTGACCCTTCCGCAAACTCCGCCCTCCTTAGCAACGTTTGGTATATCAGTCAAGCATTCACGTTTCCCAGGTTCTCAGCATTGGTATGAATGGGGTGGCAACATGTTTTCAACCGTATCAATTTCAGCTCTACCCAAATAAATCATAAGCATTTTTTGGAAAAACAGCAAGATCTCAGATCGAAGCAGGCAAAAGGGTCTGCAATATGCTTATATAGGCTACAACCACGACATTACATGCCGTGTTTGTAGACAGACAAATGCTAAGGCTAACAGGTTCATTCCAGCTATGTTTATTTGTTCTATTATCTACACAGTCGCCGCTACGCAAACATGTAAGGTGGTAAAACTGAATCGTATTTTAAGCAAGGGTTTTCTCACGTTTTCGATGCAGTGGGCAGATTTTAGCGACATAGCTTCTTGGAACAAAGTAGCTGTTTACGTTGCTGACATTCAGCTGATGGGGGGGGGGGGGGGGGGGGGGGGGTCGTCTACATTGTTTGATCCACAGCAGGCATTTCTCTCTCTGGGTCTTGGGTTTCGGGAAGGGATAAAATGTTACCCCTCCCTCCAGCCTTTTTGGATATCGACTGTCAGAATTACACACTCCATAAGCACAACGTTCCATTTTCTCTTCTAGAGCAGACGTCTCTCTCATTGACTTCCATTCATCAAAATGGCTCGCTTGACTGAGGTCCCGAGCTTAGTCACCGTTGCTATGCTATGATTGATCAGTTACCGTTTTGGGGAGTGGTCGCTTAAGGGTCAATTACATAACAATAACTGAAGGTTTGAAACATGTCAAATTCATTACTCAATACCCTAACCCTAGAACTCAAAACCCAAATACAATTAGTAAAAGTTAAAAACACGTCAAATTCATTAATCAATATCCTAATACATAACATGAAAAAAGTTTAAAACACATCAAATTACACACAACACTCTAGAACGTAGACTCTCCTAAATAACTCTGTCTGTCTTCAGACCATATAAAATATAAACAAAACTTCGGAACATATACAATATAAACAAAAATGAAATGCAATTACAATTTTTTTAACAAATTTACAATGACCACTCGAAGTCGCCAAGCTTTCTCTGGAGTGTGCTGACTGCTGACATTTGCATTTATCCCTCGGCGCCTCTTCTTTGAGCCTTGCTCTGCGTTGATGCCCAAGAAGCACCTGTAAACAATAAGCAAAGACAACTTTTAGTTTTACAGATTTAATATGGCATTGTTTATCCAAGGCACATGCACCAAATAAATTAGTATTGAAAGCCAAGCAAGATTGATATAAGCAACGCAAATCAGGAGGCTAAAATTAGCTCCTTTGAAATGACATAGCCTAGTTGCTGCATCTGGATGCTAACGTTAGCTTACTTTAACTGTCACGCTAATTAGTGTATTCTCAGTCGAATAACACACTCTATACCTGTACACGTGGAGAACATTAATTGAGAACACATAATTTGAGCTTTTCAAAACAACTATACATTACTTGTCTGTGAGGAAAATCTTGGCGGGGAAAATGGCTTTAAAATGACTTAGCTGGAGGCTAATGTTAGCTTACTATAACTGTCATGCTTATTTGTGTATTCTCAGTCGAATAACACACTCTATACCTGGACATGTGGAGAACATAAAATGAGAACACATCATTTGAGCTTTCCAAAACAACTATACATTACTTGTCTGTGAGGAAAATCTTCGCGGGGAAAAATGGTTTAAAATGACTTAGCTGGTTGCTGTAGCTGGAGGCTAACGTTAGCTTACTTAAACTCTCACGCTAATTCGCGTATTCTCCGTCAAATAACTAACACACTATGACTAAAATTGACATGTGGAGACCATTAACGTTAAATGGAAACTCACAATTAGAATTTTACAAAGATAAGTTTCTTCTCTGTGAGGCAAAGCTTCGCGGAGAAAACAGCTTTTGGAATTTCTTAAAAAGTGGTTCATAAGTGACCTGACCTTGATCCAAAAGATCGTTAATTTACTAACCCAGACAACGAACGTTATTATAACGTTATTATTATAGAGTTGTGACAAGCTCTCTGTCAATCTTACCGTTATCTATCTATAAATCCAGGAATCTCTGTGTGTCTGTTTAGTTTAGTTTAGTTTATTAGGATCCCCATTAGCTGGGGCACAGACCCAGCTATTCTTCCTGGGATCCAACAGTAAAAAGTATATCGTAGCCCGACCTATTATCCCGCACGACCTATTATCCCGCAAGCGCTGGTACACGTTACTTAATATTGATTTTGGTGTCATCCAGGATCGCGGATTTCGGAAAACTTAAGTCCCTGCCCAAAAAGGGTATTTAAATTAGCTTTGTAGCAAAAATGGCACATATACAGCATATTGAAGTGTATAAGATAGTGTTGTAATACTGCGTGTACAAACCAGCCTGATACAAATAGTAGAATTTTGATTTCGCGACGTTCAGTGTAAATTCTTTTTCTTGTTGAGCTATATTTCCAACGGCATTTTAAATCAATGCGGGATAATAGGTCGTCGCCAACTTTGTTGCCATTTCGCGACTGTACAAAACAAATAGGAAAATACGGTAAGAAATGACCCTGCTGAGAGTCAAACAAGACTTTGTGCATTGTCTACACACCTGTCACTTCTGAAATATGTAAGGTTGATTCATTAAACCATATTTATATTGATAAAAACATGTTTGTTAAGCGGATTTTTTGGTGGCCCGCGGGATAATAGGTCGCGTTACGATACATGATATATATATATATATAGCCTGGATACCAGCCTGAACTCCGCCCACAAAATTTTTGGTCTGGAGATTCAGTCTGGAGTCGAGTTAGTTGGGAGGGTTTAAACGGCCCCGAAAAGTGATCTGACCATTCAAATTGTAAGGGCGGGCTTTATACGTTGATGGACAGATTTAGATAGAATACCGGTATACATCGAACAAAGATGGCGCCGTCTCGGAAGCTTAGTGGGACATATTTTATATGATTTAAGCTATCTACACGACTTTTATATGTCTACATTGACTCGGTTAGTTGTGTATACGCAAAACGAGTGTTGCCCAGAATTATGGGTCTTAACTGAAGCACTCTAGAGCATTATTGATAGGTTATGCTAACGCGTAGAAAAAAAAAACATTCAAACGAATGGTAGCTTCTAGCCTTGAGTGCTAATTAAGTAACGTCTCAACAGATATGACAGCGCATTCATTTTGAAAGAGGAACAGAGAAACGCGATCAAGGCATTTGTCGATTGAAAAGATGTTTTTGCCGTCCTTCCTACGGGATCAGGTAAAAGTTTAATCTATCAGATGGAAATACTACGTTGCTCTGATTGGTTCTAGGTATCCAATTCAGCGAAGAGGAATTTTCTTTCCTGGTTCGTTGAAACACGCCCCATAATCACAGCCCAATAGTCCGGTCTCAGACTCATATTCTGACTAGAATTATGAGTATGACATCGTCAGGCTAATATATATATACAGTGGTGGCCAAAATTATTAGAACACCTTACAGATCTGAGAATATTGACCTTTTTTTTGTCTCCAAAACATTATTTAATTTAATAATGTAAATGAAACATGCAGATGGTTGTTCTGAGCACAACAAATATCAGATGAAGTGATTCTTACTGTTTTTATCCACTTTTAACTCTAATATTTGGTACGCCCACCATTGGCAGCAATTACAGCAGCACATCTCTCTGGCATAGAGTCAATATATTTCTTGAGAACTTCAACACTTATGTTATCCGATGCCTTTTGCAACTCAAGCCAAGGGCTTTCCTTTGAATGTACAATAGATCTGTCCAGTTTATTTTCCAACTCGCCCCAAATTTGCTTGATGGGTTTGAGGTTCGGACTTTGAGGGGGGTGGTCCATAATTTTCAATGTTCCAGAAGATTCCTTCTGTCACAGGTGGTACTGGCAATAGTTACAAGAATGTTTAAGGTCATTGTCCTCTTGGAAAATAAATTCAGGCCCATTGACACCACTCCCAGAAGGTACTCCATGCCTCACCAGAATGTTATGGTATACTTTCTTATCCATGATGCCATCAATTTCGCAAAGTCATCTGTTCCTAAGGATTAAATGGCACCCCACACCATAATACTACCCCTTCCTTGTTTAACTGTTGGCCAGAGACACTCATTTTTATATCTCTCCCCCTCACTTTGTTAAACATACACTCTTCGCTTGTTGCCAAACTATTCAAACCTGGACTTATCAGTCCACAACACTTTATACCAATCTTTCTTTGTCCATTTCTAATGTTCTTTAGCAAATGTCAGGCGTTTCACTCTATTCTTCTCTTTCAGTAAGGTTTCTGTGCTGCTATTTTGCCAAAAAGTCCTTTTTCTCACAGCTTCCAACGCACAGTTCTTGAGGACACTATTGAACCATTAGTTATTGTGGTGTTGATCTCGTCACACAGTTCTCGTGAAGTCTTTCTCCGGTCCTTTCTTTGGAATTTGAGATGCTTCACTTGTCTGTCTGAAAGTTTCTTTTTTCAGCCTCTCCCCTTTCGGATCTGGTGGCTCGGCAGTGCTTGGACTGCATGTCAAGTCCTTGGCTATGCGGCGGTAACTACAGCCAGCATCAAAAAGGGCCTTTATTCGAACCCTAGGCCTAGCTTGTTTTAGTACGGAAATTGACCTAAATCTACTTATGATGGCTCTATTCTATGGTTTATAGAGCATAATGATGACTTGTAGGTATTTCATTAGTTTTAAGGGTATTTTAATGGCAAATTCAACAAAAACAACTGAAACCTCTTAAATATGCCTAGTGTTCTAACAATTTTGGCCACCACTGTATATATATATATATAAAAAGACAATACATACAAAAAACTATTACAATATACATTTACAAGAATTCATTAAAAAAAAACTCATTACGCATCCGAAAATGTTCTAGACCTTTTCCAAGTTTGCTTTGTCTAATGCCATGTTCATTTGATGTATGATAGACCTAGATGCTTTTTTACATGTTTTTTAAAAGCTGATTTATTATTTAATTTAGTTAGGCTGATTGGCAACTTGTTCCATGCTATTATTGATCTATATTCAACTGTACGTTGAAATGCATTAGTGTTTGTTTTTGGTACACTAAATCTCCCTGTTGCTGCATGCCTTGTATTATATGTATGGCTGTCACAACTTTTGCAAAGGACTTTGTATTGTTGTACTGGAATTTTCTTGCATAAAACTGCCCAGGTTGATGTTAATACAGCAGCATTCAGTCTGTCCTCAACTTTTAACCACTGCAAAGATGAGTGCATGTGGTTGATGTTTGTCTTGTAGTAACATTTAAGAACAAGCCGCGCTGCTTTGTTTTGGACTCGCTGAAGTTTTGTAAGATGTTCTTTAGTGGCATTTGACCACACAATATTACAGTACTCCATTTGCGCTAGAACCAAAGTACAGACCACTCTCTTTCTCAATTCTTGGGTGAGAAATTGGCCACAGCGTCTCAGTAGTGCAAGACCACTACTCATTTTCTTCACTGTGTAGTCAATCTGTTTAGACCATGACAGTCTACTATCTAGGGTGACACCAAGCAGTTTGGTTTCCTTTACTTGTTCTATGGGTTTATTATTAATATACAAGTTAAGCACTGGGTCATGACTTAAAGCATAACTGGAACCAAACACAATCATTTTAGTTTTTGATATATTGAGGACAAGTTTGTTTTGTTTTACCCACCTTTCTATTGTTCCTAACACCTTGTTTAAAGACTGGGTCAGTTCGGCTGGTGTCTTTGCCGATGTATACACCGTAGTGTCATCTGCATACATGGCTACTTTTGCATTTTGTATAGCTGAAGGTAGATCATTGGTAAAAATAGAATACATAAGTGGACCTAGACAGCTCCCTTGTGGCACACCACAGTCAAGGTTCACACTGTCAGAGAAACTGCCATTAAAAATACTTTTTGAGATCTTTTTGTCAGATAACTGCTTAACCACTTTATAGCTGAGGGTTTAAAACCATACTTCCCCAACTTTTGAAGCAGCAATCCATGATCAATAACATCAAATGCTGCGGTGAAGTCTAGCAGGACAGCACCACAGATGTTTTTATTATCTACTTCTCGCAGCCAGTCATCTGTCATTTGGGTTAAAGCTGTACAAGTCGAATGTCCTTTCCTGTAGGCATGTTGGAACTCTGTTAGCAGGTTGTTTTCATAAAAGTAATGTTGTATTTGATTAAAAACTACTTTCTCAAATATTTTACTAAGTGCTGGAAGTAAACTGATTGGTCTGCAATTTGATGGGGTGAAAGTTTTCTTTTTATCTTTAGGTAGTGATATTATCTTGGCCTCCTTCCAGGTTTGAGGAAAGGTACGCTTATTTAAGCTGGTATTAAAGATGTGGCATATCGGATCAGAGACGTAATTCACTGCCATTTTGAGAAATTTTCCATCTATGTTGTCAAGACCTGCCTGTTGGTCCTTGCAACATGATTTAATTATCTCGCTTACTGTATCTTCCTCCACCCTGTTGAACTGAAAGCTGCAAGAATGCTCTTTTATTAGATGCCCTGTTGTAGGAGTCGAGCCATTACTCCCCTCTGATAATTGCTCATTCCTTAGTTTGTCCACTTTCTTATAAAAATAGGCATTGAGGTGATTGGCGATTTTTGTTGGATTTGTGATGAAGGTCCCATCATTCTCAAGGAATGTTGGTTGTGAAGATGCTTTTTTCCCTAATATCCCATTTAATATTTTCCATAGTTTTGTCCCATCCCTGCTAAATTCACTTAACCGTGAAGTCAAGTGTGCTCTCTTTTTCTTCAGATTTAGTTTTGTGACGTAGTTTCTCAGTTTACAGTATTTTATTCTATCAATGATACTTCCAGTCTTATTAGCTATTGCCTTTGCTTCATTCCTCAATGACATCTGCTGTTTCAGTTCCTCATCCACCCAAGGTGCTCCAGAGGTTCTGACAGTCATCTTTCTGAGTGGAGCATGAAAGTCTATCACCGGCACAAACTTGGACATAAATGCTTTTAATGCTATATCTGGTTCCTCTTCCTTAAGCACACTTGACCAGTTTATCTTACTTGTGTCACTTAAAAAGGCCTCCTCAGAGAACCTTTTATTGGACCTCGTCAAAATGACTTTTGGCTTAGCCTTTGGTACACTTCCCTTCCTTGCAATAGCCACCACATTGTGGTCACTAAAACCAACAGAAACAGATATGGCTTTTGAATATAATTCTTTTCTATTAATGTAGATGTGGCCAATGCAGGATGATGTTGAAATACCTCTGTTGTTCATGCTTATTCTAGTTGGTTGTTTCACCATCTTCTTTAAATTACATGAATTGGCTATGTTCATAAGCCTCTGTTTTAATGGACAGTTGGGTGATAGCCAATCTACATTTAGATCACCTGTTAGGATGACCTCCATGTTTAGGTCACATATTTGATCAAGCATAGTGTCAATCTTGTCCAGATAGCTAATATTTGCACTGGGAGGTCTGTAACATCCAAACAATATTTTTTTTTGATGCGGTTAGTGAATTTGCAGCCACATTATTTCAATATCAATTGACACAAGGTCTTCTCTTATTTTTGCTGGAATATGATCTTGAACATAAACAGCCACTCCACCACCATGACAGTTTCTATCTCTACGGCACATGTTAAAACCAGGAATATACATCATAGCATCACTAAAAGTTTCATCAAGGTGAGTCTCTGAAATAGCAAGAATGTGCACAGAGTTAGAAGTCAAGAGTTCATAAACGTCATTGATTTTGTTCCTCATGCTACAAATATTCAGATGAGCCACCTTCAACCTCTTTTTGGGTAGCCCTGCAGTTGAAAACATTTACACCAGTAAAAAGCAAGTCCTTTTTTAGTACAATGTCCAATTATTAAGATTCTTTTGTGGATTCTTTTTCCTTGTTTTGTCGAATTATTAGTTTGTCGTATCGCAGAAAGGCAATGTCCCCCCTCTCTCTGGCTTCTTTCATTTTAGGCAAGAGTTCCCTTCTTTTCTGTCTCACAGCCTCTGGATAGTCCTCGTTTATGAAAATCCTCGTCCCTTTCAGTTTTCTCGCATTCTTTAGCACCATATCTCTGTCCTTTGTTCGCTGGAATCTCACTATGATTGGACGTGGTCTGCCTTGTGTGCCGTCATTGGAGATGTTCACCTTTCCAGCACGCATTGCCTGTTCCATTCCGATTGTCTTTGTGTCCAGGTTGAGTTTCTCTTCAAAGATTTTCAGAACTTTTTCCTCAGAGACTAAATTGTTTTCTTGTTCTGCCTCAGGAATGCCATCAATGATTAAATTAGCTCTCCTTGACTGACTGTCAAGTAAGTCAGATTTTGCACCCAGTATCAGCATGGACTCTGCCAGTCTCTCAATATCCGATTCCTGTGATCTGCAGCTTGCTTGAGTTCCATTATTTGCACCTTTTAGATCATCCAACTCCTTTTGTGAGAATTGCAAACTTGTTCTTAAGTCTTGCTGATCTTTCAGCATCGCATCAATCCTTTTATTGCATGTCTCCAAAATAGTGCAAACACATGCTTTGAAATTGTTTTCTTGCTGTTGTAAAAGTTCTTTATAAAAAGTGATTTGTTGTTCAAGCAGTTCTTGTACTTGTGCCATTGATACAGTTTGATCATTGTCTTTTTCCCCTTTGTCTCTGCTCCCCTTTCCACCAGCCATTTTGTCTGGGCCCGACAGACTCTCTTCAGAGTCTTTCAAGTTAGCACCAACAAGATTTATTTTCTCTTGTTCGAGAGCTTTTACAAAACGTTGTCGTATTATAAGTAAGGATTGCAGCGATATTTATAGATTTGCTTTACCCAGTTCAGAAGTACAATAGGTGTTAGCTGGGTAAGTGTACCCAGCTTCTTTATATTAAGTTTCAAAGTAATGTCTGTCTGTCTGTCTAGGGCGTATCTCACTGACGGTAGTTCCGTTAGTTATGAGATTTCGCATGTAGCTTACGCATGTCATGAACCTGTGCATCCTTGATTTTGAAGATTTTTGAATTTACAGTTTTCGAGATATTTGTATTTTACCGTTTCCCGTAGGAGACAATGGGTTATCGTCTCCCGTCCCGTCGGCACTATGGGTAGTGACGTCACAATCAAATGCGTAGCGTTATTAAACTATCCTGCCTTCACTCAAAGTTCAGAATAGCGTTGGATATGATACAGATATGATACAGGAGGATATGGATATGATACAGGAGGTTCGCATTCAAATTCTTCTTGGTGAACAGATACAGACTTTTGCTCAGGTAGCCTAATCTTAAGACAGTGATTGATTTTATCTATTCGTTTATTTTTAAGCTTCTTTATATTAAGTTTCAAAGTAATGTCTGTTGTACAGTCATCTAACAGACAGGGAATAGTAATCCATCAAAAATAGTCATATTGTTTATTAGTATACCGTTTGCCGTGCATTGAAATGCATTGGGTTTAGCGACGCGATTTCTAAACCCAATGCATTTCAACGGGAGCCAATACATTGTGACATAGACCAGAGATTTTGGCGTAAAATGTCCAATAGTGTGTAGGCTATTCATGAGGAACACACACTTCGATGAACACACACTTCGACGTCTGGAGTAGGCCTGCTCATCTGTAAGTAAATTTAACCTGTTCACGTTAATTGCTGTGAAATTAGCTAGCCTATTGACGTGCATCGAACGTGCACTGTGCACTGAATTCGGGTGGGGGATAGTAACGCCATCTCCAGTCAGCGCAAATCTCGCTGTAAATTATGTTGGCCCACGTTGTCATGTTATCCTCCCAGTCCTGCACTGAATTCGGGTGGGGGATAGTAACGCCATCTCCAGTCAGAGTATTTAAACTGTGTTCCCATTGTAAGGACATTTATTAGCTTACGATCTGTCTGAGAGTGGGCTGTCAAAGCTAGCATCATCGAAGTCATACAGTACAGTAGGCTACATACATTCAATAAAATTAACCTACATTTGAGTCCAACTGCATGACCATTCTTACCCTACACTTACCCTTACAATAAAGAAGTGATCCTATTTCATGACACTTTATGACATTTAGTTTATAGTTTAGACAGCAACGTTGACATCTATATTCAACTGCATCCACTACATAATCTCAAACTTTATTTGTTGGTATATCTCCAAAAAGGCTAACATTAAAACATTTCTTAATGAAAAGGAAACATGCATCACAATAACACTTCAGTGTAACCTGTAGCCTACCTATGTGGAGTGCAAATATGTCTTGCTATTACACTACCCAACAGCTACACCTACGTCTGCTAACACTACAGAATGCATAATTCCTACGGGCACTGCACTAGTCTATCTATAAATCCAGGAATCTCTGTGTGTCTGTCTGTCTGTCTGTCTGTCTAGGGCGTATCTCCCGGACAGTAGTTACGTTAGTTATGAGATTTTGCATGTAGCTTACGCATGTCATGAACCTGTGCATCCTTGATTTTGAAGATTTTTGAAATTATAGTTTTCGAGATATTTGTATTTTACCGTTTCCCGTAGGAAACAATGGGTTATCGTCTCCCGTCCCGTCGGCACTATGGGTAGTGACGTCACAATCAAACGCGTAGCGTTATTAAACTATCCTGCCTTCACTTAAAGTTCAGAATAGCGTTGGATATGATACAGATATGATACAGGAGGATATGGATATGATACAGGAGGTTCGCATTCAAATTCTTCTTGGCGAACAGATACAGACTTTTGCTCAGGTAATCTTAAGACAGTGATTGATTTCATCTATGCGTTTATTTTTAAGCTTCTTTATATTAAGTTTCAAAGTAATGTAGCTTACGCATGTCATGAACCTGTGCATCCTTGATTTTGAAGATTTTTGAATTCATAGTTCGCGAGATATTTGTATTTTACCGTTTGCCGTAGCCTATAGTGCAAACCCATGTCACCGTTGTAGCGGTGTAGTACTCCACTCTTGCGTTGTGATTTTGATTGGCACCCAGTCTTTTATTCATACACTCTTACAGGTTTAATGAACACAGAGCAAAGGCGATCACACACAGTATCTTCCGAATGACAGCCTCTCCCAGCCAGGGTAAATGCAGACTGAGGTTTATAATATTGCAATAATGAGAAAACAAAGTACAAACGAATTACAACAGATACATCGGGACACTTTTTTGTGAATGATGTCATAGTCATAGAACAGTCGTCGTCATAGATGTTACCCCCTACGGGCACTGCACTAGTCTTCTATAATGTGCTGTATCCACCTTTGCGCTCTTCTATCATGTGCTGCCTGTGTCTGTAGTCACTGTGGATCCAACTGTCTCTTCTTGAACCCACAATGCAGCGTAGTGCAAGTGCAATTCAAATTTACATTTAATGCATTGGGTTATCACAAAGGATGATTTGAATAGAGTATTTTACTGTGAAATAACCCTATACAATGCTGTGAAATACCGGTATCGTTTTTTTTCACAGTAACTTACTGTGTCTACATTGATTTTACAGTAAAGTCTACATTACAACATGACATTGTGATTATTACAGTCAAAGCCTGTAAAGTAATAATACGATGATTTATTGTGAAATATATCAGTTAAATATTGTAAAACTCTGGTAACATTTTACAGTGCATGGTCACTGGTCTAGGCTTACCATCAACATTGAATAGAAAGCTAACTCTTATACAAATACATCAAACTACAATATACTACTTAACATGGTAATGAGAGTTGGTTACATGCCAGGCCCATACGCATCAGCTGGGGTAACATCTATGACAACGACTGTTCTATGACTATGACATCATTCACGTCGCGCGGGTCCGCTACATAGTGCCTCACTACAGTGCCTATACCGCAAACGGTAAAATACAAATATCTCGCGAACTATGAATTCAAAAATCTTCAAAATCAAGGATGCACAGGTTCATGACATGGAATTACTATTGGATGGATTACTATTCCCTGTCTGTTAGATGACTGTACAACTCTAGACATTACTTTGAAACTTAATATAAAGAAGCTTAAAAATAAACGAAACGAAATCAATCACTGTCTTAAGATTACCTGAGCAAAAGTCTGTATCTGTTCACCAAGAAGAATTTGAATGCGGACCTCCTTATCGTATCCAACGCTATTCTGAACTTTGAGTGAAGGCAGGATAGTTTAATGCTGCTAGGCGTATATTGTTTGATTGTGACGTCACTACCCATAGTGCCGACGGGACGGGAAACGATAAGCCATTGTTTCCTACGGGAAACAGTAAAATACAAATATCTCGCGAACTATAAATTCAAAAATCTTCAAAATCAAGGATGCACAGGTTCATGACATGCGTAAGCTACATGCGAAATCTCATAACGTAACTACCGTCAGGGAGATGCGCCCTAGACAGACTGACAGACAGACACACAGAGATTCCTGGATTTATAGATAGATATATATATTTGCAGGCAGCAGCTGTGTAACTTTCATGGTTTTACAAAACAGGGCTCTCATTGCAATCTCTATGGCTTCCGGGAGGGCTATCCCCACCGTGCTTTCGCCATACGTAATTGCGTATAAGGACATCATACGGCTTTGATCAAGTCACATTCTGTCAAGATGGCTAACGTTCAGTGCAACAACTCGATTCAATCTTTGAAAGAACCTCCTTTTAGTCGGTGTACTAATGAAGATACAGTACTGTGCAAAAGTTTTAGGCAGGTGTGAAAAAATGCTATGAACTAAGAATGCTTTGAAAAATGTAAACAATAAATGTTTATTTTTTATCCATTTACATGGTAAGACTGAGCACAGCAACAAGACACAACGTAGTTATACTGCATCAGCAGGGTCTCTCCCAGACAAAGATTTCAAAGCAGACAGGGGTTTCAAAATGTGCAGTTCCAGCTCTTTTGAAGAAGACGTTGAGGATCGTAGACGCAGTGTTCAGCCAAGGAAACTTAATGCAGCTGATGAAAAACACATCAAGCTTATTTACCTTCGAAATCGGAAGATTTCAAGCAGTGGCATCAGCTCAGAACTGGCAGAAACCAGTGGTACCCAGGTACAGACATTTACTGTCCGGGGAAGTCTGGCCAGAAGTGGTCTTCATGGAAGAGTTGCAGCCAAAAAGCTCTACCCCGACAAGGAAACAAGGCCAAGTGACTGAACTAAGCACGTAAACATAGAAACTAGGGTGCAGAAACCGGCAGAAGGTGCTCTGGACTGATGAGTCAAAATTAGAAATATTTGGCTGTAGAAGAAGGCAGTTTGTTCGCTGGAGGCTGGAGAGAGGTACAATAATGAGAGTCTGCAGGCAACAGTGAAGCATGGTAGAGGTTCCTTTCCAGTTTGGGGCTGCATTTCTGCAAGTGGAGTTCGAGATTTGGTCAGGATGAATGGTGTCCTCAATGCTGAGAAATACAGGCAGATACTAATCCATCATGCAATACCATCAGGGAGGCGTATGATTGGCACCAAATGTATTCTGCAGCAGGAACATAACTCCAAACATACAGCCAATGTCATTAACAACTATCTTCAGCTTAAAGAAGAACAGAAAGTCCTGCAAGTGATGGTATGACCCCCACAGAGCCCTAATCTCTACATCATCGAGTCTGTCTGGGTTTACATGAAGAGATAGAAGAATTTTAGGAAGCCTACATCCACAGAAGATCTGTGGTTAGTTCTCTAAGATGTTTGGAACAATTTACCAGCCGTGTTCCTTCAAAAACTGCGCAAGTGTATCTGGAAGAATTGATGCTATTTTGAAGGCAAAGGGTGGTCACACCAAATATTGATTTAATTTAGAATTTTCTTCTGTTCCTTCACTGCATTTTGTTAATTTATGAAGAATTGATGAAAATAAACTGTTAACACTTCCATTTTTGAAAGCATTCTTAGTTTACAGCATTTTTTCACACCTGCCTAAAACTTTTGCACAGTACTGTACATTGAAAAGGATCAAGACAGCTATCTAAGTTTTGTGAAAAAATGGATATACAGTAACATGAGAGTCAATGAGAGAGATCTGGAGTGATTTCCTTTTCACCCCCAAAAGAGGCGGGCCATAGGAAGCACCACTTTTGGCAAATTGACTGATGCCTGATTCGACAATGAAATTCAGAGGCAGATCAGATGGTCTAGTGGTAGAATCCGAAAGAAAAAAATCTCCTTCTGCCTAAACACTGGAGAAAGTATTTTGAGTATTTTAAATACAAAATTACTCCACTCTAGTATTTTGTTACAAATAACATTCGATTTTGTATCGCCCCTTTCAAATACAAATTACAAAATACTCAAAAGTAAATTAATTAACTGGTATTTCAAATACAAGTAATTGAAATACTGCCCATCTCTGCCTACACCCCACACCTCCAGGGCTGGATCTCTAAGAGCCTCTGGGCTGCTGTATGCTCATCTTATAGTGTGTGTGTGTGTGTGTGTGTGTGTCTGGCTGCGTGCGCGCGTGTGTGTGAATTAATTGAGTCACCGTCTCTTAATCCTGCATGTCGCGGTAAAGCACATAAACAGTTCGGAATGTTCGTAACGGTGAGAAGGAAAATGTTCAGCTTCTCACAGTGTGTGTGTGTGTGTGTGTGTATGTGTGTGTGTTTGTATGTGTGTGTGCATTTTGCAGGATATCTATAGCAGTGATTGGTTCTCCATGCAGCTGGATCGAATCCTGCGAGAAGCGTTCCATGGTGTGGGAGTTTACATCCTGGACGTGTGGCAGATGACTGCCTGTCACTACAACACAGAGGACATCCATCCTGCCCCAATGATCATTCAAAGCGAAATTGACATACTTCTCTCCTTTATCTGCCCCAAGTAAGGATACTGCCCTTCCTCTTACCACCACTACTGCCCCCCGGATTCCATTTTGTCTCTCTGGTCCACACCCAACGCACAGCCGGACAAAGAAACATGCAGGTCGAGGTACCCCTATAATACTCCAGGCCTGTGACACCCTGACGTAAAACACAAAGGCAATGAAAGACTGCAACTCTGACCCCAGTGAGCCATAAATGCCTGTCAATCACGACACAACAGTCTACTGAACTAACTAAACACAGAACACATACATCAGCTGGATCCTGTTCAACCTCGTAGCGTGATGCATCGCACTGCTTTTGACTATTCCTGCTAGATATATACTATTTACTGTCCTGTGGTGCGGTGTGTAGTCCCGGTTGTCAAAACAAAAAGCCACCTGACACTTGAATCTGGTGAAGCTGAATCTGATGAATGTTCTACAGCACCTGACAGGCTGCGTGCGGGTGTTGTACCTCACTTGAAAGTTACTTTGGACGAAAGTGTCTAGCAAATGGGAAAAAAGTATGTGGAATATACTGACTGGGAGTGAGTCTTCACCCTTCTTCACCATAACGTGCAGGATATCACGTAAAGATATTTAAAAGTCCACAAATTCTGGATTACTCATATAAAAGAGAAAAAATATATTCTCAATATGAAACTTGTATTAGGGGACCATAAAGGGGTTAGTCTGGATGGTTTCTGGGGAAATTAAGATTAAATCCTGAAAGTGTCTTTCTTGGCCTATTGAACATTGTTTATTAACTATATAATAGAGAACACAAGAACATATTGATCTCATGATGTTAATGATCAGGGGCCGTATTCACAAAGCCTTTTATCTTACCACTAGGAGTGCTCCTAACTCGCGCTAAAACCTTTTACGTAGGAGTAATTTCTTAAAAGTGATTCACAACGGCTCTGAGACCTACTCATACTAAGGATAATACCAACTCCTAAGCTTAAGATAAAAACTCCGTTGCTATGGATGACGTCGCTTCTCATGCACGAGTTTAGAAGGGGTGAGGACGGTGATTGGTTGTTGACAGGCTCTCATTAAAAACTCAGTCCTAACATCCCCCTAACGATCCCACTAAATAAACAGAAAATAAGAGAATAATCTAGGCTTCAAATGAAGTCATATTAAATAGTTATGGACAGTGCACTTAGCAGAATGCACACGCATGATGACAAGTTTGTGCATCCAACGAGAATGACGCTTTGCACGTTAAGAGAAAGAGAAATTACCGAAAAAAACACGGAAATTGCATGAAATCAAAGAAGTAATAATTAAAGCACCCTGCAAACTATGCGTGAGGCATGGGAGGACATATGTGTTAACATAAATGCTTCATTCCCTGCCGTGTGTCGCTCTGTCGATGACTGCGAGAAGCGGTGGTATGCGCTCCAGTCACAATGTAGGATGGAGATTGCGGAGTGGACTTTAAAAGAGCCGTCGCGGCTACAGGTATTGTGTCACCAAAATAGGCCTCATGCGTATACTTGCATGTTGTAGTTCAACTGTGCTCCCGGTTGTGGATTGAGGAAGGGTGTCAAAAGCCATGTCTTGCATGGATGGCCACTGTCACCCAACAAGTGGCATCTAGCAGGTACATGGTGCCGCTCAAAAAGCTGGCGCAGACCGCGCTCTCCATTAAAATGCGCGAATCGTGAGTAGATCCAGGCCACTTCGCAACAATATCCATGATTGTGAAATTTGGATCAAACACTATCTGTGTATTAATTGAATGTACCTTTTTGCGGTTTACAAAGACGTCCTCATCTCTGGATGGAGCAATTATTTTAATGTGTGTTCCATCGATGGCACCCACGACATCGGGCATTCCTGCAAACGCCATGAAATTGACCTTGATCCTTTGAAGTAGGCGATAGTCCAAAGGGAACCGGATAAACTGTTGTACAATGTGTGGTCTACAGAGTGCGGTGATTGTTTGATGAATGAATCGGCTTACTGATGATTGCGATATTCTGAAGTCGTCTGCGTTGCAAAGTTGCATTTTCCCCGTAGCCAAAAATCTTAATGTTATCAAACATTTAACTTCCGTACTGATTGGGTTGTTTCGGATAGTTGGAGACGTGATTGCATCCCGCACTAATTCTAGTAAAACGTTGATGCCTTCACGGTTTAAACGATATCTTCTCAACAATTCAGAGTCGTTCATTGTCTCCAACACGTTACGTCTCGCTTCAGCCATTTTAAGACTTTTTGTGAATAGGTCTTAGTGACTTAGGAGTCCTCATGAGGAGTTTTAAGCTGTCCTAGACTACTTTTAGGGAGTCCTAAATTTAAGACTGACACGCCCATTATTTTTAGGAGTTTCTCCTAAATTCGCCACTTATGAGCTACTTTTAGCCCTAAGATTCTTTGTGAATACGGCCCCAGAACTGTTATTTACTAATTTTATGGGCCTGAGGGTTTGTTGATGAGGAAAGGAAGAGGACACCCTGTAGGCCTGTCGATCACATGATGTTAATGATCGGTATTGATTGATAAGCCTCAGGCAGGGAAGTTAGCCAGCATGTCTTTGCCGATGTTTCCTCCACTCAAGATGACAATGGCGGTCTTCCCGTGGATGTCAGGGATGCGGCCGTTGGCGACGGCTGCAACCGCTGCCGAACCCCAGGGCTCCCACAGCAGGCCGGCCTGGTACAGAGTGGAGACCTCGTCGGTTACCAAGACGACGTCCTCAACATAGTGCTGGCACAGCTCATAGGGCAAGGCGGCTGTGAAACATGAACAAGAGGATCAAGCACTCCGGCAAAGCTGTTATTGTGCATCTTCAAGGCCAGGTCAAGGCAAACTCTTTATCAGAGCAATATAACAACTCATGTTCACCAAAGCGCTGTGTAGCGGGGCACAATAAAATCCTTTAAAAGTAACTACAACTGCCAAATAATAAGAAAAGATTATATACACAGATGTGTGTGGGTGTGTGTGTGTGTGTGTGTGTGTGTGTGTTGCACACTTGAAGAAAGTAACTCTCAACAGTGTGCTGGGAAAGGTTGTCTTCATTTATTTACACATTTTCACATATTCCAGCTCACTTCATAAGCTACGACTGCTTCCTTTCTCTCTCTCTCTCGACAACTCCGTCTCGGTTAGCTCTTTTACTTTCCTAACCGTCATGCAAACTGCATCAACTGTGGTCTAACCGCGCCATCTATAGGCAAAAACATGCAACAGCATCGTAAGTAAACAAAATAAAAGGCCACAAAATCATAAAAAGGGACCAAAGAAAAGACAAAATGGGGGGTATGCCACACTCTCCCCTGCTTAACTAAATGTCATCCCGACATTTCCCGTCTCAGTTCATTCTGTCTTAAACAGTTTGATCACTTACAGGTTAGAGTCCAATATTCAAGACACACATCTGATGACAGATTTCACATCACATCTATCTCAGCTTAATGTCATGTGTTAAACAGAGGAAGTCATTGTGCACTACGACGACCATCCATTTACTCCGCTGTGTTCACGGGTAGATTGTCTTGACTGGAATAGGCGTGACCTTTGACCTGTAGTGTAATCACATCACATAGGATCTCACACTTCAATTATACTAATAACTCATCACTTTTCTTCATATCGTTTTGTTATAAGATTCTTTTCACAGTTAGTCTTTTCAACCATACTCCTGTCAACACATTATCTTACAACCACCATTTCTTCTTCAATTATCCTTGTGCGATTCTAAATGTACAAACTGACTTTGTGTGGGCCTCCATCAGACAAATGACAAACATGGACACAAAGAAGTAGCCTCTTTTTGCCCAGAACGAGGCGGCAAGGGCCAACGAACTGAATTAATTTTATATGCGTTTTAACTCTGATAACGGCAGTGAGTGTGCAGCAGTTTTGGACAATGTCATTTGTGATGTGAACCGGGATAGAATTGTGCTAGAGCCACATTCTGTAACTAAGATATTTAAAGGCATACAGACTAACAAAGCGACAGGTCTGGACAGTCTGTCGGCTTTCTTTCTCAAAATCTTTGCAGAAGAACTCTCTCCAGTATGGCACAAATTATTTCAGCTCTCCATAGACACATTCACAGTACCCAACTTATGGAAAAAATCAATCATAATCCCGGTACCCAAGAAAGTATGCCCTCAAGAGGACAATGACTATCGGCCGGTGGCCATTACCTCCAATGTTTTTAAATCTCTAGAGAGGCTTATGATTGAAGTACTCCATTCAGAAGTAGAACCCATGCTTGACACAAACCAATTTGCTTACACCAAAAACCGGAGCACGAGCGATGCCATATTAACAATAATGCACCTCATTCTTAAGCACCTAGAGCAGGGGTGGGCAATTCATTTCCCCAAGGGGTCACATGAGAAAGTGGGACTGTTGTGCAGGGCCGGACCAATAGGTTAAACTCAATTCTGCTCAATATAAATGTTAGCTCTATATAAAAAGCATTAAATTGTATGGTTTTGATTTACTGCTACTGGTATGAAAATGTGGTGCAGGCATAGTAAAAACATATGACATTGCTTATATAATAAGTACAGGTATTTACGTTTGATTCCTAATTTACCATTGACCTCCGCGGGCCGCTCAGGGACAGCCAAAGGGCCGCAAACGGCCCTGGGGCCGCACTTTGCCCAGGTCTGACCTAGAGAGTCCTAATGCGTATGCCAGACTGCTTTTTGTTGATTTTAGCTCTGCTTTCAACTTAATCCAGCCAGACATCCTTCTCAAGAAACTGTTAGAGCTAAAAGTCAACTCTTTTCTAATCCGGTGGTACCACTCATTCCTGTCAAACAGGCCTCAACAGGTGAAATTTACCGGGTCTTTGTCTGATTCTGCAGTCTGTAGCACCGGCGCCCCCCAAGGCTGCGTCAGATCTCCGTTCTTATTTACATTATACACTAATGACTGCGTCAGTACTGCACCTAACCAACACATAGTAACGTTTTCTGATGACACTGTCATTCTCAGTCTTCTCACTAAAAACACAGACATCAGTGTTCACAAAGCTGCTGTGGACACCTTTGTTAATTAGTGTGACTCACACCAACTTCATATCAACACAAAAAAGACATTAGAAATGTTGGTGGATCCCAGATCAGTTGGTGACAAAAGCACTGTGACCATACATGGTTCTGGCATTGCACAGGTGTCCTCCTTCGAGGACCTTGGGGTACATATCGACTGTGACTTGAGCTGGCGCACACATGTGGCAGATGTGTGTGCCAGAACTCACCAACGCCTCCACTTCATGCGCAGACTTACAACCTAGTTAAGACAGTAGGCAAAATTATTGGAACACCAGTACCTCTCAACCCACAGGAGCTCTTTGAACAAACTACAATAAGACAGGCTCAGACTATCCTATCTGACAGCTCCCATCCTTTGCACTCTGAATATACACTGTTAAACTCAGGTAGGAGGTACAGGGTTTCTCTGTGCAAACACAACAGGTACAAACACTCATTCATCCCTCTCTTAGTCAAGCTCATCAATGAAAAACGGTGAAAATGACTGTATGACAACATGTGAGAAGCAATGTCTTTTTGACAGTTGAATGTATGTATGAGATGGAGTAATGTATAGGTAGCTAGGACTATATGGGGAGTGGGGGGGGGATAACTGTATGCACAGGGAACAGGATCTGGTAGATGAGTATGCAAGGATGAATGAATGAGACCAGAATGAATGTTGATCGTATGCCTGGGTACTGGTGGGATTGCTATTGTTGCACAGGTATGGATGTATGAATGGAGGAGCAGTTTGGTCAGGATGAATGCTGAGTGTTTGGTGTGATTGCTATTTGCACAGGAGTGTGGGAATTTACAGATTGCTATTTTTGCACATGAATGTTTGTTTGCACAATACTATGTACAACAATTTTGCACTGTTTGTCAAATAGTTTTTACTGATCGTTTTCGTATCTGTGATTTGTCTTGCCCATGTGATGAACTGGTTGTATGTTGTATGTTATTTCGTACTGATGTGATGCAGCTATTACCCAGATCCAAACAAATTTCTCCCCTGGGAGACACAATAAAAATGACTTGACTTGATATAAACTAAAAGTAGCTTTTCTTAAACATCTTTCTTCACAACACATTTCCATTTTCAAACCATATAACTTTGACATTAACAGGAATTAACAGAATTGCATATATCCTAAAACTGGATGTCAAGAACTGGCATCTCTAACATATCCAACACTAGTGCAGTGCCCGTAGGAATTATGCATTCTGTAGTGTTAGCAGACGTAGGTGTAGGCTAGCTGTTGTTCAGTGCAGAACTGGGAGGATAACATGACGACGTGGCCCGACATAACTTACAGCGAGAATTGCGCGTATTTCGTGGACTCCATAGCAACAGATGGGAAAGCAATGTACAATCTGAAAGCCTCCGAAGCTTATCAATATAAGCTACCATTTGTAGCGGCCACTTTTGCGTTGTGATTTTGATTGGCACCCAGCCGTTTATTCATACACTCTGACAGGTTTAATGAACACAGAGCAAAGGCGATCACACACAGTATCTTTCGAATGACAGCCTCTCCCAGCCAGGGTAAATGCAGACTGAGGTTTATAATATTGCAATAATGAGAAAACAAAGTCTACACACGAATTACAACAGATACATCGGGACACATCTGAAAACCTCTCTCATTGCGTCAGTAGATGCATGAACGCATGGTCACTGGTCTAGGCTTACCATCAACATTGAATAGAAAGCTAACTCTTATACAAATACATCAAACTACAATATCTATCTATAAATCCAGGAATCTCTGTGTGTCTGTCTGTCTGTCTAAGGCGTATCTCCCTGACGGTAGTTATTACAGTGCATGAAATGCCCTGTATTGTTATTCCTAGGCTTCTTCTTCTTCTTCTTCTTCTTCTTCTTCTTCTTCTTATTATTATTATTACAGTGCATGAAATGCCCTGTATTGTTATTCCTAGGCATTTTCTTCTTCTTCTTCTTAGTCTTCTTACCTTTTTCTGCGATTAATTCAGCTCGAACCGCTTAACGTAGAAACTTCATTCAAACTTTGTCGCGTAGGTCTTGTAAAGGACACTTATGCTATGTATTTTTCATTGGGCCATTATGACATCATAATAGGGTAATTAAACTGGCTTGCACCTGTGCTTCACTGACACCTGCGGCAAGCCTCCAAGGGTCCTCTTCTCTCTGTACCTCTCCATTCAACTGTATAACTAGGAATATTAATAGACACCTTCCATACTCTACTTTTTTTTCTCTCTATCACTCTCACTCTACTTTCTCTTACACTCCATCTCTCTGCTTCACTCTTTTTTTCTCCTTCTTTCAATATTTTCACTCTCTCTTTACTGTCTTTATCCAGAGCCACTCTTGTTCACTCTTCCTTCCTTACTTTGTTTCTTCCTCTCTTCTTTCCTTTCTTCTTTCCTTCTTTCTACTCTTCTTTACTTTCTTCTTTCCTTCTTCCACTCTTCTTTCCTTTCTTCTTCCCTTCTTCCACTCTTCTTTTTCTTTTCTTCTTTCCTTCTTTCACTCTTCTTTCTTTTCTTCTTATCTTCTTCGGCTCTTCTTTCCTTCTTCCACTCTTCTTTCCTTCTTCCACTCTAATTTCCTTTCTTCACTCTTCTTTCCTTTCTTCTTCCCTTCTTCCACTCTTCTTTCTTTCTTCCACTCTTCTTTCCTTTCTTCTTCCCTTCTTCCACTCTTCTTTCCTTTCTTCTTCCACTCTTCTTACCTTTTTCTTTTCTTCTTTCCTTCTTTCACTCTTCTTTCTTTTCTTCTTATCTTCTTCGGCTCTTCTTTCCTTCTTCCACTCTTCTTTCCTTTCTTCACTCTTCTTTCCTTTCTTCTTTCCTTCTTCAACTCTTCTTTCCTTCTTTTACTGTTCTTTCCTTTCTTCCTTCCTTCTTTCACTTTTCTTTTATTCGTTCTTTCTTAACTTTTGCATTTCATGCACTGGTATTTCCTTCAGGAAATGCATTTTCTAGTTCTTGTTACCTTTTTCTGCGATTAATTCAGCCCGAACCGCTTAACGTAGAAACTTCATTCAAACTTTGTCGCGTAGGTCTTGTAAACGACACTTATGCTATGTATTTTTCACTTTTCTAAACTTTATACTTTTTAAGATAATAAAGAAAAACTAATATAAATTTCTCCCATTGACTTACATTGGGCCATTATGACATCATAATAGGGTCTTTAAACTGGCTTGCACCTGTGCTTTACTGACACCTGTGCCAAATCCAAAGAACCTCTTCTCTCTCTGTCCCTCTCAATTTAACTGTAACTAGGAACATTAAGACACCATCCATTCTCTATTTTTTTTCTCTCCATCTCTCCATCTTTCTCTCTCAGTCAACTTTCTCTCACACTCAATCTCTCTTCTTCACTCCATTTTGATCTCCTTTTTTCAATATTTTCACTCTCTCTTTATCTCTTCATCCAGAGCCACTCTGGTTCACTCTTCTTTCCTTCTTCCACTCTTCTTTCCTTTCTTATTTTCTTCTTCCATTTTTCTTTCCTTCTTCCACTCTTCTTGCCTTTCTTTTTTCCTTCATCCACTCTTCTTTCCTTCTTCCACTTTTCTTTCCTTTCTTCACTCTTCTTTCCTTCTTACACTCTTCTTTCCTTCTTTCACTCTTCTTTCTTTTCTTATTTCCTTCTTCCACTCTTCTTTCCTTCCTTCACTCTTCTTTCCTTTCTTCTTTCATTATTTCACTCTTCTTTCTTTTCTTCTTTCCTTCTTCCACTCTTCTTTCCTTTCTTCACTCTTCTTTCTTTTCTTCTTTCCTTCTTTCACTCTTCTTTCCTTTCTTCTTTCCTTCTTCCACTCTTCTCTCCTTTCTTCACTCTTCTTTCCTTTTGTCTTTCCTTCTTCCACTCTTCTTTCCTTTCTTCTTTCCTTCTTTCACTCTTCTTTCTTTTCTTCTTCCTTTCTTAACCTTTGCATTTCATGCACTGGTATTTCCTTTAGGAAATGCATTTTCTAGTTTTAGTTATGAGATTTCGCATGTAGCTTATGCATGTCATGAACCTGTGCATCCTTGATTTTGAAGATTTTTGAATTTATAGTTTGCGAGATATTTGTATTTTACCGTTTCCCGTAGCCACTAATGGGTTATCGTTTCCCGTCCCGTCGGCACTATGGGTAGTGACGTCACAATCTAACAATATACGCGTAGTAACTATCCTGCCTTCACTCAAAGTTCAGAATACCGTTGGATAGAGGAGGTGAGGTCCGCATTCAAATTCTTCTTGGTGAACAGATACAGACTTTTGCTCAGGTAATCTTAAGACAGTGATTGATTTGATCTATTCGTTTATTTTTAAGCTTCTTTATATTAAGTTTCAAAGTAATGTAGCTTACGCATGTCATGAACCTGTGCATCCTTGATTTTGAAGATTTTTGAATTCATAGTTCGCGAGATATTTGTATTTTACCGTTTGCCGTAGCCTACAGTGCAAACCCATGTCACCGTTGTAGCGGTGTAGTCTACTCCACTCTTGCGTTGTGATTTTGATTGGCACCGAGCCTTTTATTCACAGGTTTAATGAACACAGAGCAAAGGCGATCACACACAGTATCTTCCGAATGACAGCCTCTCCCAGCCAGGGTAAATGCAGACTGAGGTTTATAATATTGCAATAATGAGAAAACAAAGTAAACGAATTACAACAGATACATCGGGACACTTTTTTGTGAATGATGTCATAGTCATAGAACAGTCGTCGTCATAGATGTTACCCCCTACGGGCACTGCACTGCACACTGCACTATGGGTAGTGACGTCACAATCATACGCCTAGCAGTATCAAACAATATGAACTATCCTGCCTTCACTCAAAGTTCAGAATAGCGTTGGATACGATAAGTTCCGCATTCAAATTCTAATATCTCGCGAACTATGAATTCAAAAATCTTCAAAATCAAGGATGCACAGGTTCATGACATGCGTAAGCTACATGCGAAATATCATAACTAACGTAACTACCGTCAGGGAGATACGCCCTAGACAGACTTTGATGGATTACTATTCCCTGTCTGTTAGATGACTGTACAACTCTAGACGTTACTTTGAAACTTAATATAAAGAAGCTTAAAAATAAACGAAACGAAATCAATCACTGTCTTAAGATTACCTGAGCAAAAGTCTGTATCTGTTCACCAAGAAGAATTTGAATGCGGACCTCCTTATCGTATCCAACGCTATTCTGAACTTTGAGTGAAGGCAGGATAGTTTAATACTACTAGGCGTATATTGTTTGATTGTGACGTCACTACCCATAGTGCCGACGGGACGGGAAACGATAACCCATTGTTTCCTACGGGAAACGGTAAAATACAAATATCTCGCGAACTATGAATTCGATGAACTATGAAAATCTCATAACTAACGTAACTACCGTCAGGGAGATATGCCCTAGATAGATATCTCATAAACTTAATTCATTAACGGTGGGCTGACCTAACATATCATATGTGAATGTTTTGGGAGCATGTCTATTTCTGAAAGGATATTGTCTTGCAGGTGGTGAAGATGGTGGAGACACTTCTCCCTCTTTGCTTGCTGTCTCTAGCTCAGCATTTTCTTTGTCCTCACTCGGGCCTGCTGTCACCGTCACTTCATTTTCCAGTCCAGTCCCAATCTGTTCTTCTTGCTCTCCGCCGTGTCTGATGTCCACAGGGTCTGTTCTCCTATCAGGTGCTGGTGTTGCAGCCCGTGGCTGGAACTCTGTAGCCTCTGATCTGAGGTTGCCCCTGGTTTGTGTTTCGGAGTCTCCTTGGGGCCATCGCCAGTCATCCTCTTCAGAGTCAGATGAAAACTCGGGTTCTCTTTTCTTTTCAGGCTTGTGTGACTCAACTGGCAGGAAGTCACAGGGGAGCAGCAGATTCCGATGAAGCACTCTGGTGCGACCTTGGCCATCTTCTGGTTGACCTTCATAAACTGGACTTTCTGGGTGTTTTCTCTTGACTACTACATGGACTTTATCTTCCCAGAATGATCTGAGTTTCCCAGGTCCACCTCTTTGGGTCAAGTTCCTAACGAGAACTCTGCAGCCAGGATACAGCTCTGCACCTTGCACCTTCCTGTCATACAGGTTTCCGCTTGTCTTTGCAGCCTTGGAGGCTAACTGGTACGCCTCTTCCATCCTCTGTTTCCATTTCTTTGCATAGTCATCATGAGATGCACTGCCATCACTGTGAAGGATGCCGAACATGATGTCAATAGGCAATCTGGGGTTACGACCAAAGAGCAAGAAATATGGTGCATATCCGGTGGACTCATTGCGCGTGCAGTTGTAGGCGTGTACTACTTTGGCAAGAGAGTTTTTCCAATCTGCTTTAGCTTGATCATCCAGGTTACGCAGCATGGCCAGCAAGTTGCGGTTGAAGCGCTCCACGTGACCGTTCCCCTGGGGGTGGTATGGGGTGGTGCGAGAACCTTGGATGCCACAGTATTTCTGGAGCTCTGCAAATAACTTATTCTCAAATTCTCTATCCTGATCATGTTGTGATTTAGTGGGAAAGCCGAATTTGAGGACAAAGTCACCAAATATCTTCTCAGCTGCAGTTCGAGCACTGTTATTTGTACACGCATACACCTGAGCGAATCGTGTAAAATGGTCCATAACCACAAGAATGTATTCATATCCTCCTTTACACTTCTCTAGGTGCATGAAATCAATTGAGACCAGCTCAAAGGGGTATGTTGTCACAATGCTGGTAAGTGGTGCTCTTACTGTTTTCTGTGGTCTTTTCCGTTTCACACAGCTACACACCTTGTTGATGTGATGCTCAATGTCTCTCTGCATGTGAGGTCAGAAAAAGCGCTCACGAATCAGATGGAGCGTCCGTTCAACGCCCAAGTGTCCCATCTCTTCATGCAGCCCTCTCAGGATGAGGGGACAGAACTTTGGAGGCACAACCAGTTGTGTTCGTGTTGCTGTTTGTCGCCGGAGAACATCCTCAGCATCAATCACCAACTTTGCTTTCTCCCTTGCGAACACAGCCAACTCACTGTGAGCGTCCTTCACCCTCGGCCACTGATGTTGTGCAACCTGCTGTTTCACCTGCTTCAGCAGTGGATCCTCGTCTTGAGCTGCTCTCAGTGCTTGAGGGGCGATCTGCTTCGCTGCGCTCATCCGCGGCTCACTGCTCAGCTCTGCGATGGCTGTGGTGATGGTCACTGGACACAGCAACGGCTCTCTCTCCACCTGGTGAACTGACAACCCTTTGGAGACACTGGACAAGATTTCAGGCTGTATCTGTTGTGAACAGGTTAGCATATACTTCTCTATGTCAAGGGGCATTCTTGATAGCCCGTCTGCGTCAGAATTAAACTTCCCTGGCCTGTACTTAATTGAAAATCGGAAGTCTGCCAATTCAGCCACCCATCTCAGCAATGTGGCATTCAATTTAGCTGTTGTCAGCACATATGTGAGAGGGTTATTATCTGTATATACTACAAACGATGGCGTATATACAAATAATCCCTAAACCTCTCGCAAATGGCCCATTTCGTTGCTAAAAACTCTAGCTTACCAGAGTGTAGATGGATATTCTTCTCTGGGGCAGAGAGTGTGTGGGAGCCATACGCAATGACCTTTAACCTTCCCTCCTGTCTTTGATAAAGCACCGCTCCAAGTCCCTCCTGGGACACATCACAATGCACAATGAAAGGTTCTTCAAAGTCTGGGTAGCCCAGGACAGGAGGACTGGAGAGGTGATCTATCAGCTGACTGAGAACTGTACTGTGTTCTTCTGTCCACATGACACGCTGGTGTGAGGGTACCTGGCTTTGATTTTCCTTTCTTACCCCAGCCTTCTGCTTCTTCGGGTCTTTTGGGGTCTCACTGCCTGGCTTCTCAGCGCACAGCAGTGAATAGAGAGGCTTAGCTATGCCAGAGAAATTTGGGATATAGGCTCTGTAGTATGAGATGAATCCCAGCACTTTCCGCACCTCACTCACTGTAGCTGGCTTCCTCTGCTACATATTTTGCACTGGGGCTACCTCTGCAGGATCCATGGTGTAGCCTTCCTTTGATACGATCTTTCCAAGAAATCTGACTTGGTTCTTGAAGAGCTCACAGTTCTTTGCAGTCAATTTCACCCCGTGCTGTTGGTAGCGCTGAAGCACCTTTCTAACATCTTTCAGGTGATTATCAAATGTTTGGCTATGCACCAGGTGTTCGTCTAGATATGGCTCACAGATTTCATCTCTGAGTCCGGATAGGCACTCTTCCATGCTGTGCTGGAATTCAGAGGGTGCGGACGACAAGCCAAAAGGGATTCAGATCCACTCGTATAGGCCCCAGGGTGTTATAAAGGCTGTGAGTGGTCTACTACTCTCTTCCATGAATCCCTGATGGTAAGCCTTGCCCTGGTCTAACACTGAAAACCAGGCACTACCATGTAAACTATCAAGCATATCTTGAATGCGGGGAATAGGATGGCGGTCTGGCAGAGACTTACGGTTCAGTTCTCTGTAATCACAGCACAGACGGAGGTTCCCATCTTTTTTCCGCACACAGACAACGGGAGATGAGTAGTGTGACCTTGATTTTTGGATCCAGCCCCTGTTTAACAAGTCTTCTAAGTACTGTTTTACTTCCTTGTGAAGTGGCTAAGGCACAGACACATAGGTACGTCTTACCGGTGTTGTGTCTGTAAGCCGGATCTTTAGTTGTAGGGAAGGGATGTATCCCACGTCATCATCGTCTCTGGCAAACGCTTTGCATTCTTCCCTCAACACTTGCTTCACCTTTCGCTGCTGGGCCAGGGGGAGTCAGTGGGATTGGTGGGTCCCACCTTTCCTCGTCCTCTGCTGTCCTTCCATCAGGCTCAGGCTCGTCCTCTCTGCTGACCTCTGGACATTCCACTGGAGAAGCTGGCCGGGGAGTGACTGGCTTGGCGTCCACTGGATAGACAGCTTTCACAAGTTGAACCTGTCCCAACACTGTGCGTGGACTCAGAGTCACATCATGACAGGTGTTATTGGTGTTAGGCAGTGCTATGCGAGAATATGACCCTTTGCTTAGACTCATCATGTTCTCTGACCTACTCAGGCCATCAGGCAAGGAGGCATGTTCATCAGGCAGAAACAGAGCTTCTTGGCTGGACAGTAGAGGACCTGTCCTCACAGCGCATTTTACAGTTCTCACCTGACCAGCTGGGATCACTTCCTTCTGCCTGCCCAATCTCACTAGGCTGTCACTGCACTGAGGGTCACTGTTTTTAATAATTTTCCCTAACATTTCAGTCTTCTTACAGTTAATAGAGAAAGCTGTGCTCACAGCCTGTGTACTTACTTCATGTGGATGCTCCACCCCATTCTTTAATAACAGTTCAATGACATTGTAACCAATGATTGGCTCTTCTGCTGCACTTTTCTCACCAGTCAGGAGCATTGGAACTTGAAGCGTGAACTCTGGAGCATGTGATGGGTCTAGCTGGAACGTGACCTCCACCCACCCTAGGAAAGTGATGTCGGTCTGGTTGACGGCTTTCCCCACAAGAGAGCCAGGGCCAAGGAGCTCTTCAGTGCTCTGTACCTTCACCTTTGGGATGCACTTCTTCCTCCAGGTGTCATTGATGAGGCACACTTGCGATCAAGTGTCCCATAAGGCTTGAGTCTTCACTCCATCTAGGTAGAAACTCACCATGCACTGCTTTCCAATCAGACGCAGCAGCTGTGAATGGTGTCGAGGGGAGATATGGCTTACATAAGCAGATCCTGCCAAGCTTCCACCTGGGGAACACCTTTCCGCTTGTCTCTCTTCTAATTGGAAAATGCTCTCTCTGAGAACAGTCGGGTGTTGGGTGACCCGCTCTGTTGTTCTGGAGTGGCAGGGGAGGAATGTTCTACGGCCTGTCCTCTGAGATGAGCTGAATCAGTGTTACCTCTTGTGTTCCTTTGGCCTTTGCATCCTCTTGAGAAGTGTCCACTCAGGTGTGCACTCAGGTCACACTGTTCCTCTACTCCCCGGTCTTGACATCCTCTGCATGCCCTCTTCCCTCTGCTTTGGAACTGGTGAGATGGTCTTGCGGAGTACTGAACGTTCTTTCTCAGCTCAGCCACTTCCTCTCTCAACATTTTCACTGCATCCATCAGTTCGGTTTCTGCTGGGCTTTTTGCAGCTGGTATCTTCTGGCTTTTAACACTGGCCTTGACTGTGCTGTGTTCAGACGGCTGGCCAAAGTCTGTTTCCCTGTCACTATACAGCTGGTAAGCAGTTGTTTCTGTTTGTAGCTCATTTATTCTGGCTGGCTTATTTGGGATACTTTTCTTCAATTTCTGTTGTGTCTCCCAATCAACAGCAGCAGCATCATTCATTTTCTCTATCAATATCTCGTCAGTCACTCCTAGGTCATCCAGGTGAGGTTTCAGCTGCATTTTAACATTACCACTCAGTAGTCCTGTACTAACTGACCTGAGAAACTTTTTCTGAATGAGGTCTGGGCTATACTGTACATCTGAGCTGGCATCTTTTGCAGCTGCCAGTAGCCTCTCTTTGAGTTCAACTGCACGAAATAGAAAATTCTGAGGGGATTATTTTGCATCTTGAGTTATGTCAACGAGTCTGTAGAACAGATCAACAGCATCTTTGCATCTACCATCATCTTCAGACTCTTCATCATCACCCTCGTAATTCACATCATTATCAGTCCTGGCCAGTGGTGCTGCCACTTTCCCTGCAATCTTAAGCATAGCCTCCAAAACCTGGGCCGTCTTAGCCGCCGCTCCATGCAGTTGGTAACCTGCTTCACGCTGCATTTTCTCTTTTATGGCAGTAAGCCTTTCAGTTACCTTCGGTTCTTCAGCCCCCTGGGTCAACTTCTCCAGGACCTCCTCTAGGTCCACATCAGAGGAACTGGTCGACGCCTGTTTAATGAGCTCCAGCAGGACTCTCTGCAGTCTTTGCTGCCCCTGCAAGAAGGTGGTCAACATCTCCTCCATCGCTGGATCCATAGTCCACATCTTCTTAATTAAGCTGAGTCAGTCTGCCCGCATTCTCCACCATATGTCGCGGCCCAGCTCTCAGCAAGACGCCACAAGGGAATTTCAAATCACGTTCTTTATTAACTCTTTTCAAATCAAACAAAGGTAGTCAAAATGAACAGATAATAAGGGGAAACCTAAGCCTTGCACCCAGTGCAACCAGCGCCTTCCCCTCTGTCTCTCTCCTCTGTCTGTCTCCAGTCAGCTCTGCTTCTCACTGACTATGTAACTCTTCTAAAAATCTAGTTGCTGCTCAGGTGTCAAACTAGTCTAATCATTTGCACCTGAGCTTGCAATCAGTGGATGCCCGACCTCACTAGTCCCCAGAGCACCTCCCCAGGGTCCTAGAGCCTGCCATGTATAGTCCTTAGGGATGGGAACCGAAACCCGGTTCTTGTTTAGAACCGGTTCCTAATGAGCCGAATCTTTGGAATCGTTAGCCAAATTCGTAACCGGGTCTGTAAACGGACCTCTGTGCCGTTTGCGCATGCGCAAACTCTTCCTTTAAAAAATCAGACCGCAGCAGAAATGGCAACTAGACAGAAGCGATCTAAAGTGTGGGTTTATTTCACTCGAACAAATGCAAACATGGTCACTTGTAACGTCTGTAAAACATGTATTTCGTCAAAGGGAGGAGGTACATCTACTATGAATAAGCACTTGAGCACACAACATGGTATTAAATTACAAGATTGTCATGTTTTTGATGCCTGCAGCAGCTCAACTAACGACGGCGCTTCATCCCTAACTTACCGAGGTAAACTCCTCAAAATGTTGTATCATAACAGGTGTTACTCGTGTGTTATCAGCAAACGTTTGCGTTGTCGTGTTAACCATACTTAGCATTTAATTGCTTAACAGACTGGGCGATGTTGGACATTGTCATATAACTTAGGCTAGCTTAGCTGTAGAATCTTCTATTTTCAGCCGTTGGCTTGAGGCAGAGGCAGTGCTTGCCTCCACTCTGTTGGTTCTAGAAAGTTTGCTGATAACACACGAGTAACACCGTTATGATCAAACATTTTGAGGAGTTTACCTTGGTAAGTCGGGGATCAGGGATGAAGCGCAAAAGACTCTGTTAATAATGGCGTTGCCTAGCAACGCGTGCAGCTCCCTAGATATGGATAAGTTTCTCGTAGCCAATTCAGTTGCATCAATAGTTAAGTTTTAAATATACTGAGTGCCTAGTTTGCGAATCATCTTTGTTCAAATACGTATGTGAGGCATTGTGTGCATGATACAAGTAAGTATGTTTCAGTACATTATTGTGTTTGTAGTGGGTTCTACATTACTATTAGAAGCGTTAAGCATATAGTTCGCGATTAGCCATACAACCAAGCAACCTACAAGAAAATATACAGTCCTTTACTCAATAACAAGGGCTTCATGTCAGATCAGAAAATTCAACGATTTTGTTAGTGCCATTTTATTGCCAGATTTAGTTTATCTCAAGAGTGCAATGAGGGAGGGGTTTAGATTGGACTAACCTAAACTAAACCTGGATGCATTGTAATGTTCCAACAATTATGAGACATTTCCTGAGGTATATCTGCTCTGGAAAAGAAAGATCAGTAGGTAGCAGAGGAAGGGTTGTATAGGGGTTGTTTGCTATTTCACTCATTCACTCATACACTAATCTACAGTATAGATGAGTGAATGAGTGAAATAGCAATCAACAGTGCTCTTCAATGTCAATGTATAGCTTTAGAGTTGACACTCTCATCACATATGCATTTAAATATTGTTGGTTTATATTTAGTGGCAAGAATGTCTGTTTTTTAATAAAAGTTTTTGGTTATTTATGATTTCAGCCCGATTTTGCCCCGATTCCTTCGTCGCCGACAAATTTGCAGGAGCGGGCCTCAGTGTTTCCCCTAGGTTTACAGCTTAGGGGGGGTGAGGGGGACGGCGGCAGGGGCGCGGCGGCGGACACGGACACAAACACTTAAATTAATTATGATGTTCATGTGTTTCTTTGAATGACAGCAGTCAATAAGTATAATTTTACATGTTTTATGGTAAAGGTAACCTTAAATAACTTATTTTGTGATCTGGCGCTATATTTATAAAAAAAAAAAAAAAAAAAAAAAAAAATTTTACTTGACCTTCCAGGGGGGGCGGGCGGGGCCGTTGGGGGGGGCGGGCCGCCACCCTAATATCATTGTAGGGGAAACACTGGGCCTGATTTTGAAAAGTCTGCAACGAGGCGAGGTCTTGTAGTGTGACATGCTTGCGGCGACCTACGATGTTTTCGTCTGCGACGTTCGAAAACCCCACGATGAAAAGTCTAGCATGTCAGAATTTTTGGGGGAATCGCAATGACGTATCCATTGCTGACATAGCGTAAACCTAGCATAAACCTCACTCTGGCCTGTATAACGAATGTCCAGCCTGATAAACTGTTATTATTGTAAATGAAGGTTACAAAATGTTGGTTTTAAAGTAGTCTATTTCCTGTCTTACCCGGAAATTGACATTTGATAGCCTACCTCAAAAGTTTACGTAGCCTATCAAAAGTAGCTAGCTGTTACCTAGGCAATTGGATACAAAGATTCATGATCTTGTAGTGTGGCCAGTCTTCCGACCAAGACGAAGCCCGAAGTCGTGGCTCTGTGATCTCATAGTGTGACATGTTAAATCGTGAAGGAATGTTCCACAATCGTGTAGTGTGAACCGGCCATAACGCGTTGTAAAAAAAAAAGTGGCTCTCTTCCATGAAGCTTTGATTGGTGAAGAACCCAGGCAACAGTTGTTGTATGTAGAGTTTCTCCAATACCAGCTGCTGAAGCTTGAAACTTCTTTAGAGTAGTCATAGGTGTCTTGGTGGCCTCTCTTACTAGTCTCCTTCTTGCATGGTCACCCAGTTTGTAAGGATGGCCTGATCTAGGCAGATTTACACATGTGCCATATTCCTTCCATTTCTTGATGATGGATTGAACAGAATTTCAGGGGAAGTGTCTTGGACATTTTTTTGTATCCTTCTCCTGACCTATACTTTTCAATAACATTTCTTAGAGTGATCTTTGGTCTTCATGGTGTAACAGTAGCCAGGAATACTGATTACTGAATACTGACCAGTAAATGGACCTTCCAGACACAGGTGTCATTATACTACAATCACTTGAGACACATTCACTGCACACTTGATCCCCATTTCACTAATTGTGAGACTTCTAGCACCAATTGGCTGGACCTCTGTTGAATTCGGTCAGTCTATTTAAAGGGGGTGAATACTTATGCAATCACTTATTTTCATTACATATTTTTATTTAATTTACATAACTGTGTAGAAAACTGTTTTCACTTTGACATTAAAGAGGGCTATTTTGTGATTTTTGTTGTCCAAAAAGCCAACTTATATTGACCATGACTGATTTATAAAAGCAATAAAAGGGTAAAACATCCAAGGGGGTGAATACTTTACAAGGCACTGTAAATTCTGTCTCATGCCGTGTGTGCTAATCTTAGTCTGCATACTCAATCTTATTCATACAAGACATTGCACTCATTTAAGGGTCTGAAATAATTTTATCAGAAGAGATGGTTAAGTCTAATCTTGTTGATTGGTCCAGTCCCATTTCCTGAGTTAGTCTGCAGTATTAATCTCTTTAACTAATGCAGCATGGCTTTGTGTGTCTTTGACTACCAAGGTACACCTTACTTTGACACTTTTCTCAAAATCTAGACATTTTAAGTGGTGATGAAGACAAATAAACAGAATATTATGCCTTAGTGCCGTGGTTGGATTTCTGAGGACATCTTTGTGAGTATTTCAAATTTGAAAAGATGTAAGATTTTTTTCTGCTGATGTTCTGGTAATAATATCTATTTACAGCACCTATCAGTTAAGGCCATAATTCAAGATGTCACTATCAGAGGCTAACGCCATCTTAGAAGGTGATCTAAACAAATAAACTCACCATCATGTCTTTGTTCAGTTGTTGAATTTCTGGGAGAGGTGGTGGTGTCCTCCCATAAGAGCTTCCATTAGACACCTGACCCTGACAGGCGGCCTAAATCCCCCTGCAGACACACCTGCGGAGGGCTGTATAAAAGCTCAGGTGAGATGGGTCTCACACACCGAGCCCCAGTGAAGAAGCCGTCCACAGCATCTCCACACACTAAAGCAACATGGACCTCAAAGCCTCCATCTCCCTTCTTGTGCTGCTGCTGCTTGGCCTGTCCAAGGCTCTGCCTGTCATGGTAAGAATGCCTGAGATATTCAGAATTCTATCTTTAAATACTAATTGTTTGTTTGTGCCGTTTTATCTTCACCTTTTGGATTTCATGTGTCTCTAGGAGGACGGTGATGAAAATGTGATTCTCATAGAGGAGCCTGACAGTGTGGACATAACTACACAGATTCCGGCACCCAACAATGGCCTGTCCAAGGCTCTACCTGTCATGGTGATAATATCTGCTACATTCAGAATGCTATCTTCAAATATCAATTGTGGGTTTGGACCCTTTTATTTGAACATTTTGGTTTTATTTATTCTCAGGAGGACGGTGATGAAGATGAGATTCTCATAGAGGAGTCTGACAGTGTGGACATAACTACACAGATTCTGGCGACCAATAATGGTCTGTTTCTCATTATTTAATCTATTCTAACTGCTTCATTTAAATAATCGTTGGCATAAACTTTCAGTGTCACAAGAATAACTTGAAAAATGACATTTCATCTTTCAGCTTCCAGTGAGTTTCTAATGGAAGGAGATATTGTTGTGCCAAGAACCAGGAATGCTCTAGCTTGCTGGAACAACCAATGCTTATGGAGGAAGTCTTCTAATGGGAAAGTGCAGGTCCCCTACACAGTCAACTCTCAGTTTTGTAAGTATTTGTTGCATTTTTTAATATGCAATATATATATTTCAAAGCACCCCCATTGTTGTCTGGGAATTCCCCGCCCCTTCACTCGATTTCATTTGCTCAGTTAGTCTGGCCAACTCCTCAATGGAGGTCCACTTCACTCACGTAATTGGACACGCCTTTAACCAATCAGACCAACGATACTATACAACGATCGGTAATAAAGCAAACACATCTTTTTTCTGTATGAATTGTTCCAGAGCAGGTTTCTGCTCTATTTTCAAAGAAAACTTGCCTTTGAAATCATCCAAGACAGCCATGAGAGCAGTATATAGTTTACTGTGCTTTTCTCTTAAGTTTCGCTTTTGTTACGGTAGACGTGGTTATTTTAAATCCGCCAATGGCGCGCCAGGTAGCCAAAAGCCAGTTTGTGATTGGCTCCAAGGATTCTGGAAATCTTGAAGTGAACTGCTATCCTAAGTTTGCCAGACCCCCTTCAGAGGCTAAATCAAATTGGCCGGAGAAGAGGGGCGGGACTTCCCAGACTACCCCCATTGAGTATTGGTGCCTAATGTTTGTTGTGCTTTTTAGCATCCAATGAAAGGAGGAAAATTCTAAATGCCATGGCAACCTTCAACAGAAGAACCTGTGTTCAGTTCGTTGCTCGCTCAAATCAGAGGGACTTCATCAGCATTGAGAACAGAGCTGGGTGAGTTTGTAGTGTTGAAAATATTTACGTCCACATACACCTGCTTCCTGGAGCATAGCAAGTTTGGCATTAACTGCAGAATTACTACTAAATATGAATTAATGCTGATTAGTGTGTGACTGACTGGTAATTAGTAACATAATGTCATTAAACACATCCTGGTTGTTAAGCAGAATTCTGTGAACAAATGAGATGTGGTGGCTTCGCTGCTTGGCCACCAATTAGTATAAGTTAATGAAACCCTGTTGTAACTGTTGCTGTCATTGTTCCGCCCATCTTTCTCAGATGCTTTTCCAGCCTTGGGAGGACAGGAGGCAGACAGGTGGTCTCCCTGAACAGGCGTGGTTGTGTTTACCACGGCATCATCCAGCATGAACTCCTCCATGCTCTGGGCTTCTACCATGAACAAACCAGGAGTGACAGAGACCAGTATGTGAGAATCAACTGGAATTTCATCAACCCACGTAAGCCATATTACTTATGCTTAATTCTCTCTCAGAATAATTCAAATGAACACCGACTTTATCTAAAATAATTCTTCATGAGAGATAGTCATGTTTTTAAAGCTCTTGTTTGTCTGTCTTTTGGCAGGAATGGCTTCCAACTTCCGGAAACAACGCACCAACAACCAGAACACTCCATATGACTACACTTCTGTGATGCATTATGGGAGGTAAGAAAATGGGACCCACTGAATAAACCTTAATCATCAAGAGCTGTTTTGCCTGTTCATATTACTTAATACAAATATGTTTTAATACAACTTTTACAAATCACTGTTTAAATGTCCTTCTGTAGAACTGCTTTCACAGTCCAGAATGGAAGGGAGACAATCACTCCAATTCCAAACCGAAATGTGCAAATTGGACAGAGACGGGGAATGTCTCGCACTGACATCCTGAGGATCAACAAACTCTACCGATGCTGTGAGTATGGCCTCCTGCATCCTATGGTGAAACATTGTATATATCATTCAGATTGCTGAAATGATGAGTACTGCAATCCAATTCTGACAATCCTCTCCTCATCCAAACAGAACCAAACCCAAACTGATGCTGTCCCAGTCTGGAACCACCACATGACGTCTTGATCACAGAACACAATGTGAAAGATGAATATGTAGATGTCTTGTGAGCATCAACACTGTCATTTGGATATTACTGGAAAATAAAATAACTGAAAATAACTAATTGTCTTGTTGTTGCTCTACTATTTTCATGCAATATGGCAAAATAATCTATTTCCAGAATCAGAAACATATCCTCTCAGTTTCCATCTTTAAAAGAACAGCCGCACAACAGTTCACATTAACACATATGAGCCAAAATGTCAACAAGTTATGGAACTAAGAGACCAAGTGTGTAAATGTGGGCCCAGTTCAGATTTTCGGTGGGCAGAGTCATACAAATTCTAAACGGAGCCCCAGTGGGGTCTCTATGGAATCGTCCACACAGGCTGATCCATGGAAATCCCGCACAGGTCCATTGTGGGATGGGCCATGATGGGCCCTCAGGATCACTAGTCAATGTGGCCCAGTACAGTTGGGTTTTGCCCATGAGGCTGTAGCATCTTAATGTGGGCACAATATGGGAAGCAGTTCTTTTCTTCTAAAACTAGCATGTTAACTGGCGAACAGCCAACAGACTTGCCTTGCAAACATCATCAGGAGTGCTGAAACTGATCCAAGTTAACTAACTTCTTAAACTGATGCATTTGGAAACATATTTATACATACGTATAAAATCCCTACTGTAAAACCCCTAGACTATCTCTATAAATTGGCATGAAACTGATAATATAAAATGCCGTGCAAATGTTTGACTGAAGACAACATCATGAGGAACTATAGTTTGTTAATGTGGCGGCTGTACACTGATAGGGTGTGTTATGTTCTGAGACATGACTGCTGAATATAATATTCATGCACAAGAATTCGTTCTAAGTATTGTTGCTGGTACTGTAATTTTAAATCCATTATTCAGGAATCAGTCTCATTAAAACAAACATCCTGGAAATATCTTTCAAATAAATTATATATGGCTGTATAATCCTAATTGTTACCAAGCTGAGGTACAATGAAGTGCAACTACACAATATATACCAATGGAAATGAAACATTTATTTTTTGACCCCTTCCATACAAAACAGGTACATATACATAGGTACTGGTAAATACAGCCCAGTCTTGATCTTTAGTAGCGTTAAGGGGGTGCAACAAGTGATCAATGATGGTTCTTACCAGGGAACTTACTGATCAATGATGGTCCTTACCAGGGAACTAACTGATCAATTCATGTATAAATTGCAAACCTGGGACTCTCTGACCCTGTGTAGATAACAGGATTTGAGTGATTTGACTAAATGGGATAGGAACTCCATTTTGATGCATTTATCATACTGCATATATTTCTACATTTTGGACAGGAGCATGTCATGTGAAAATAAAAGCCACAAAACACAGAAATGTGGCAAAAAGGTTGCAGTAAAACGAGCAACTTTAAATTACATTCAACAAAGGAATCATCATGCAAAACAGAACTTTTATAACAAGCTCACAGAATATTTATGCAAACCTTTTAACCTTCCCGGAGCAAGTAGACAGGTATAAAAAGGAAAATAACACTTCCCCTGAAACTTAATCGAACATAACAAATCTAAACAAAATTTTAAACATTTGCAAAAAAAAAGTTAAATTCAGTTCTTCGAGCCAGAGCTCACTGCTTTTGCTTTATCCTTCTCCAGGTGTTTCTGAGGAGAGATCAGAGAAACACATTTACTCTACAGCCTAGAGACATAATTTATTGTTTGAAGGAAAAAAAGATGATATCTATATATATATATCTGTATCGCGTTTTGTTAGGGCCACGGTAACAGTATGGTTTTGTTATCTTTATATTTAATATCTTTATATTTAATAACAAATGCACTTAATAAAAAAGACCACTTCAAAATTGGTTTTACTATTTATTGGTATGTGTTTTGAGTAAAATTCACATTTTAATTTCATTCTATAAACTACTGACAACATTTCTACCAAATTTCAAATAAAAATAATGTAATTTAGAGCATTTTTTGCAGAAAAATTACAATTGGTCAAAATAAAAAAAAATATGCAGTGTTTCCAGATCTCGAATAATGCAAAGAAAAGAAGCTCATATTCATTTAAACAACACAATACTTATGTTTTAACTTAGGAAGATTTCAGAAATCAATATTTGGTGGAATAACCTTGATTTACAATCACAGCTTTAATGTGTCTTGGCATGCTCTCCACCAGTCTTTCACATTGCCGTTGGGTGACTTTATACTACTCCTGGCGCAAAAATGTAAGCAGCTCGGCTTTGTTTGATGGCTTATGACCTTCCATCTTCCTCTTGATCACATTCCATCGCTTTTAAATGGGATTCAGGTCTGGAGATAGGGCTAGCCATGACGTGGTCCTGATGTGGTGGTCCTTCATCAACACCTTCACTGACCTGGCTGTGTGGCATGGAGCATTGTCTGCTGGAAAAAAGACTCCTCAGAATTGGGAACATTGTCAAAGCAAAAGGAAGCAAGGTTTCTTCCAGGAAAACTTTGTACCTCGCTTGATTCATGCGTCCTTCACAAAAACAAATCTGCCCGATTCCAGCCTTGCTGAAGCACCCCCAGATAATCACCGATCCTCCACCAAGTTTCACAGTAGGTGCAAGACTCTGTGGCTTGTAGGCCTCTCCAGGTTTCTGTCAAACCATCAGATGACCATGTGTTGGGCAAAGTTGAAAATTGGACTCATCAGAGATGAAGAACTTAGAAGATGACCTCCAGTCCGCTTTGGTTCAATTCTTATGGTCTTTTACAAACCTCAGCCAGGCAAAGTACAACGTTGTCCTGGGAAAAAAAACTTGATTCCTTTTGCTCTGACAATGTTCCCCAACTCTGAGGAGTGTTTTTACAGCAGGGCAATGCTCCATGCCACGCAGCCAGGCCAGTAAAGGTGTGGATGAAGGACCACCAGGACAGGACCTTGTCATGGCCATCCCAATTCCCAGACCTGAATCCCATTAAAGACCTCTGAAATGTGATCAAGAGGAAGATGGATGGTCACAAGCCATGAAAAGAAGCCGAGCTGCTTGAATTTTTGTGCCAGGAGTAGCATAAAGTAACCCAACGGCAATGTGAAAGACCGAACTCTTCCTTAGTTGAAGCATTAGTATTGTGTAGTTTAAAAATGAATACCAACTTGTTTTCTTTGCATTATTCGAGAACTGAAAACACTACATCTTTTTTGCTATTTTGACCAATTGTCATTTTTCTGCAAATAAATGCTCTAAATGACAATATTTTTATTTGAAATTTTGTAGAAATGTTGTCAGTAGTTTATAAAATAAAACTAAAATGTTCATTTTACTTTAACTCATACCAATAAATAGTAAAACCAGAGGAACTGATAATCCTGAAGTGGTCTCTTAATTTTTTCCACAGCTGTATATATCTCTACTACTGTGAGGTAGCCTTCACTTGCACTGGAGGTCCAACTATCAGTGGAAAGAGCTAGATAGGGTGTGTCAATTTGTTTTCAAATTCTCTCTGACGTTTTCTGCTTAAATGCGTGCGTCTTCCCCCCCCCCCCCCTCACAAATTTTCCATTTTAGGTAACGAGTGGGATCTCCTCAATTCATCTCCGATATGGCCGCAGAAAGGAGACATTCTGTTAGAAGTGTGTTCACTCGAATTGCCAAAAGTGGCATAGCCATGCTTGCAGACTGTAATTGAGCTATGCATCCGAAACGTTCCCAGAGGATTTGAAGGACGGGAATGCCTCTTTAAATTTGCTTCTCTCTGTACGGCTAGCATTCACCATTGTCAAGATGCAGCTGAGATAATACCAGGGTTCATACACATTTTGACCAATGGATTTCCATGACTTTTCCATGACTTTAAACCAAATTTGCATGACCAACATTTTGTGAAATCTCGGTGTATACATGAAAAAGTGATAAAATGTAGTATTTAAACCAACAATGAGAATTCCAAAGCAAACAAAATGGGTTTTCATCCATTTTCAAGCTTTAATATCTTCCAGACCATTCATCATAGGGACAGTTTTGTATGCAGAGCATACATAGGAAGGTCTGTGTATAATATCAAGTCTCAAGCTTTAACATTGAGCTTTCCACAGGCCTTCAAAATTGCTGCCACAGAGCGTAGAGTAAAGTTTTCGCGCAAATTCAAGCACCCTGAATACTATGACATACCCAAGCCACACCCTTGGAAGTCCATATTCAAGTAATGGTAGCTGTTTTTTAAGCCTATAAAGTTTGAAGGAGCTAGCTTAAGTATTTTTCTAGTAATAGCAAATTGAAAAAGGCTCTTCAGAAAAAGCTGCTAAAACATTTTTATGTGACAAAACTATTGGGAAGTAGCGAGCTAATATTTGAGACTACTAAACCTATTAAGAAGTGTATGAACATCATTGAATTCTTTCAGCCAAATCTGAGATGGTCGAGTGGGGAGATTTTCTTAAATTTGGACGTTTGTCATGGAATGCTTGAAAGATCAGGCTGGCATCTTCGGATAATTTAAAAGTGCCCACATTTCCTCTGCAGTTAGGACTTAATTTTCTGTTACAGAATCAGTTATCGACGCCTGCTTGGTAGCCGACAAGTGATACGTGCTGCTCGGCGTAGCATTGGCCTTGCTGTGGTGAGAAAGCGAAAGTGATAGGGTTTCTGTTAGGGATGCACCGATACCGATACCAGTATCGGGTATCGGGTCGATACTTCGTTAAAATACTCGTACTCGTACTCATTTTAAATTACCGATACCAAAAACCGATACCCATTGTTGCGTCTTAACGCGTGTGTTTTCTTCTCCTCTACTGTCTATGCCTGCCAGGTGTGAGAGCGGCGAGTTGCATAGAGGCCGAGAGCGGTATTGCAGACAGATAAGTTGAGGTTGAACTTGCAGTTTAAATTAATTCAATTACAACTTGGATACGATGTGTGGAGGTGGCTTGCGTAAGCTAACAGTTTCGCTAGAGATTTTAAACTTAACATGTACGACCTCCAGTAAAGGTAAGTGCTATCTTCGGCTATTTTATGTTTTGCAGTTAACTTAGAACTGCTGTTACATAGGCAAAGTGTAGGGGCTAGCCTACTGTCTTTAGCGACGCTGCGCCTATAACATATTATTGCCATTTGCTACGGTTGATTGACGGGGACGGGAATGTATTTGTTTTCTCCTCTTTTACCCGGACGCATTTAGGTCTCGAAAGGAGGACATGTGAGGGTAAAAGAGGACGTCTGTCTTGTCTTGTGTTTCAGGAGCTTGTTGACTTGCTAGTTTGTCATAAACACCCGCTAGCAATAGCCGCTAGCAAGACATCCCGTTAGCGATGTTAGCAAGGTTGTTTTAACACTCTTGGACATTGATGCTAGTATTACGTTTTTTTTTCTCCGTTTTTCCGCCTGATGCTAATATTAAGTGCTTTTGCGTTAACTTCTTTGCAATGTTATTGTGATAGCTATGTTGGCTAGGTTGCAAACAACTTCCCTAACACAGTCAAACTTCAGGCAAGTGTCAATTTGGCTGCAAGAACGTAGCCGCCCAGTTCATTGTCAACATAAAGTAAGAAATCGCTATACCGTTGTGCTGCCTTAACTGCGATTTGGACTCATTTTAAGATAAATGATGACAGGAGTAAGGCACAGTGTAAGATCTGCACTGTTACAGTGTCGAGGGGCGGAAAGGAAAGTACTTCGTTTGACACAAGCAATTTGATTAAACATCTGAAGACGCACCATAGTGCTAAGCACACAAAGTTCACTCATGCCAGTGGCTCAAGAGACCAAAGCAACCAATCTTTACTGACGTCTTTCAAAAGAAAAAAACGCGCACGCACACAGACAGAGAGAGAGAGAGAGAAGGGGAGGAAGAGAGTTGTTGATCCTTTTGTAACTGAACTGTGCTCATGTTCTTATCCAGGATAGTTCTGTTCACTTTTTGTTAAGCAGACTGTGTTGTTAACTATGCAGCAAATTAAATTGCCATCTGTCTATATTTACATTTTGTCTAATGTGATGATATTGACTCTTTTTTTTGTTTAAACCAGAAAGCTCTGTTTATTTTTAGCTTGGGATCGCCTTCTGTTAATATTGTACTATAGGCTTGACATAACCTGCAGAGGATAAAATAAAATCTTTCATGGAAACCAAATCTTTGAAGTATCGGTATCGGCAAGTACACAAATAAAAATACTCGTACTCGTATCGGTTTGTAAAAAAGTGGTATCGGTGCATCCCTAGTTTCTGTAGCTTCGCGAGCAGCAGCGCTCTGTTTGATTCCTTTGGCATGCTTGTTTATGGATAATGACGCCTCTCCCATGTTTGAAATGTCAAATGTTTTGCCAACACACAACCTACATTTTGCTTGTCCCGGGCCTTCGTCTGTTTTAACCCATGACACGTTCTTTTCCATTTTTAGCCAAGCATCTACACTTCCCTGGAATTATCCCGTCCGCTTCCATGAGTTACTGTTGCTATGGCCACCGAACGTTTCAGTTAGTATGAGAGCGGATGCTGCTTATATTTTGAGCGTATTTCTTTTAAACTTTAAAAGCATATTAATTATTAAAAACTCAGCTTAAATAACTTTGAAAATATGAATGACAAATTTCCATGACTTTTCCAAAACTTGTGGGATTCAACTTTTTTCAAGCAGTTTCCAGGCCTGGAAATAACCATTTTAAAATTCAATGACTTTTCCAGGTTTTTCATGACCGTACAAACCCTGTAATACTGTCTTTAGTTCCCCCTCTCTTTTCCAGCTCCTATTTGCACACAGAAGGCTGATAAGCGCAATAAGCAAGTTAATTAAAGGAATACTTAAACCAGCGATTCATTGTGTGTGAATTGGGGGGGGTGTACCGAACGGTTGAACATAATACCGTGTACCGTTACATCCCTACTGACGTACAATTTAAAAGACCTGCTAGAATAAAGTGTATAGTGTTTCACCATACCTTCAGTTTCTCGTAGTGGGCCTTGCTGCTGCAGTGAACCTTCTTAGCGGTCTCTTCATTGGAGTAAAACAGGAAGCACACTCTGCAGTAATAACCCATCTTCACAAACTCTACACCTAAAATTGGAAAAAGCAAACATAATTATTTACAAAAAAATATTAAAGGCACTGCCTTTTGAAATAAATGTTCACATATATATTTTAAATCTATTTCTTACCAACAGGGGTGTTTGGTTCATATGGTCCAAAAGCGGGTGGGGCAACCTCAGGCTTCTTCTCATCAGCGGGCTCAGGGTTGACCACCTCCTCACTCTTTGGGGCGTCCTCAACGGAAGCAGTCGCTGGGGGTTCAACCTCTCCGGTCATGGTGCCCTGACAAGACCATCATTAGGACGTTAAGGGAGACGAATGAAATTAAGTGAGAAATGCCTCATCTTCCTCTCTGTAATTTAATGACCTCTTTCATTCAGTCATCTTATGGAGAAAGTACACATTTACCTCTTCAGCATCCATCTTCTGGTCTGTGTCTGTGTTTTCAAGCTTCACATCCTCCTTCTCCGTTTCGTCCTTCTTCTCCTCCTCAATCGGTTCACTGGTCTCTTCTGCTGCTGCTGCTGCTGTTTCTGCTGCCTCCGGCTGCCCGTCATCCTTCACAATCTCCTCCTTCATCTTCTTGGCCGGAGGTTGCTCGTCCTTCTTGGCAGCAGGCTTGGCAGGCGAGTCGCCGGTGTTCTGCCCCTCGGCTGCTGTGCGCTCCCTCTTGGGTGGCCGTTTCTCCTCAGGCTCGGGGCTCGGTGGTCTGTGTCTGAAGGGGAGTAGAGAGCAACGGTTGTTTTCACACACACGTGCTACGTGAGACCGAGAGGTAGAGACCAGCTATGGTCAGACAGGAACCTCACCCATGCTTGAGCTGTTTGTATTTCCTGCTCACGTATACGGTCAGACGTTTTCCTTGGAATTTCGGTGGATTGTTCTTGTAGGCCTCCGCCATCCTCTCCGCATCTTCCCCCCTTTCCATCTCGATGAAACACTACGTGGAAAAGTACCAATTTCAGCTCACAACTCAATGACATTTACATTACATCATGTATGTTAATGGACTAGAAAATCTCAAACACCCACTTTGAAACAATTAATCCTAGACCCAGATTACCTCATTGCGAGATCGATTCATATAGTAGCGTTTGATCTTTCCAAACGGCTCGGATATTTTCAGGAGGGTCGCATCGGAGGATTTGAAGTATGGAATTTGTCCCACGTATATGACCTTGCCACTCTGTGGGAAGAAGGATTCTGTTGGCGTCTACACTTGAAGATGTTGAACATAATTTAAAAGATGGGGAAATTGTTAGATATAGGCATTTTCATAACTTCACATAATATGATTACATCTCAACAACCCTGTGCAATATAGTTTGCATAGCACTAGGCCACAGCTATCAATATGTCACCTGGCCTTTTGTCTATGTTGATGGGCCATCAGACCTGGTCCCTAGCTTTTGTGTGTCTCCGAGCCAGAGACATTAGTTGGCTTTTGTCTTCAGCCACGACAAGATTAGCTGAAGCAAAGACATTAGCATCCATATGGCCATATGGCCCTACCTGTAGCTGTAAGCTAGACATCCCCTTTTGACCTCCAGATACACCCATTCCCTCCCCTAAACCATACATTAATTCCACAGTATATATGTATCTGCAATGTTTGTAATGAGAAGAAGAAGCAAGGAGACCGACTCCTCAGCAGCAGACGTCACTTGTGCATGCTTGTGCTGTATGGAGCTGACTGTGGCATGTGATTGAATAAACACATTCTTTCGCTAAGCCGTCTTCAACAAGTCTGTTATATTGAACAAGCTAACTTGAACCAAGCGTGGGCATCCGACGATTTAGCGTAATCTTTCATTTGGTGTTTCCACCCAGTTTCACGATAAAGGAAGAAACCTACCAGAAGAGAAGCTTCTCAATTCAAAAGGTGAGTGCATCTTTTATTTATCGCTGAAAAAACGAACAGAAAGTTGCTGTGCTTGAGTTGTATAGTTAAGGGTATATATTATCTGTAATATCACCTTTTCGGAAAACGATAAGTTAACGGTGTAGGCTGTGAACAAACGTTTGATAAATTACTTGGGATTGAGGTCCGTGGTGGAAATATCCCCAGTGTTGAATTTTTACAGGGTGAAAGACGCTTATTAGAATTCGCAGTATTAACTGACTGAGCGGTGACTGCAGTGTAGGATTTAGTTTGATAATTATATCGTTGGCTTTTGCGCACAGAAGTGGCATAGCAACGTATACATTTTTCAGAGTGAGCCATTTGATTTGCTGTCCGAGTAAACTGTATTAATTGCAACCATTGGATGGGTAAAAGTGAGTTAGTAAGGTGAGTTGCAAGAGTAATTTTCACAGCGTTGTGTTTTTGAATTGCCGTCAAAGGAATTCAAACTGGTAGTTCAAGCTGGCCGTTGTCCGAGAGCCTATGAGCTCGCTGAAGTGAAGAACTTCTGTTTATTTGGTTTATAAGAGATTTGGTCAAAAGTCCAGTTGCATAGTTTTACCTTTGTTAAATGTATTTTTTTTGTAACATCCGTTTGAAGTTTTAAAGAGGGAGCATTACATTGCTGGAAGCGAAACGTGCTTGTTTTGCTGTTAAAAATCAAAGATGTTCATGAGAAGTTTTAGCCAGGCCAACAGCGTCCCTATTATGGAGATGGGCGATTTGGCAGTGCGTGGTTTTGACGAGATTACCATGATTGAGACAATCAGAGGTTTTTTGAAAGGTCATTTCAAAATGAATGAGACCGAGAGGAAAATCGGACTCAAATACAATATTCTGCCCGACAATGGGATATGGCCTCTTGATGACATTAGGCGCAGTTTTGAAAAACTCTTGCGCGAAAAAGACAAAATCTCACTTTCACTCGTCATTTTGGACCACATAACACGCCGTCAGAAGACACGTGCAGACAGAATTCTAGAAATCGAGAGGGATAAAGTCTCCTCACTTGAAAGTGAATTGGTTAAAGTAAAACATGAAAAGACTGAATTAGAATGGCGCCTGACTGTTGACAACACTATTCTAGCACTTGCAAATGATGTGAAGACATTGAAAGCAAGACAGGCTAGGAACGACCAAGAGGTATCACATCTCACAGAACAAAGTGCGCACCCCCCTCCCAAGGAGAGGGAGAGACCAAAGGCATTTGGAACAATGCCATTTGTTAATTGTGGGTCAAAGGACATGAATGACTCAGGTGTTAATATTGGCTTGGCCAAATTGAGACCTTTAACATCCAGATATACTGGTAGAAATGTACTGCACTCTTATAAATCTGCAAAGCCGCAAGATATTGACGAATGGTCGAAAGATCTGCAACATCCCCGTAAAGCAGGGATGGATATCTGGTCCAAGATTACCCGGTTGCAAAAGATTTATCAGTTGAACCCATATGATGGCATTTCACTTTTATGCACTGTGTTAAACAACACTGAGGCTGGCAAGGTGAAGCGAGATGTTTATATTGGATTAGGAGAGGATCAACAGAACCTAGTTAATGGCTGGAAGGCAGTCCGTGAGTGGATTCAGGAGGCTACCAATGCGACTACAGATTGGGGTAAAATATCTGGTTGTAGACAGATGGCTAATGAAGCGGTGGATGATTTTGCCCAAAGATTTGCTGAAGCATTTTTAAGACATTCAGGCATGAGCGGGATGACAGAGGAGAATGTTATGACCAATAACAACGGTGCCTTGAAGGCAAATTTCTTGCATAATACTGTCCCTGAGCTCAGAAGTATTGTGAAGTTGACCACACCCGGCTGGGAAGACACAACGTTCACCTTTGAGATGCTAATTAGTGTAGCAAGGCGAATGGAACGTGACACAGAACAAAAGATCAGAAGGGTCTGCATCCATGGCACACACGCAGATCCAGAGTGCATGTTTAGAAATGAGAAATTTGGTAAATCAAGGTGATCCTAGAAGCATCAGAACTAGGAAAATAGAGACATCTAGAAGAAAATCACATGATGTATGCCGTAAGTGTGGGAACTATGGCCATTGGGCTAGAGAATGCAGGGCTCAGCGCAGAGGCAGACATGCTTCTCATTTTAACTATAACAACGGAGATGATGAAAGCATGGTCCATAATTGTCCGAATCGAGCCCTTAACCACCTGGATATTTGCAATGACAGCTATGACCTCCTGGAGCATGAACATAAGGCAAATGCTAGGCCAGTTGAGAGTCAGCGCAGTACAAAAATGACAAGGGCAGTGCAGAGAGCCAGAGTGGTAAGGAGGTATCCAGAGCCACTTGATGGGGAACCTACTTTGAAGAGTGAAAGACCACTCAAAGTAGGTACACTTTCTTCTGCTGCAGTCATGGTACAGGGAGAACCGATGCCACCCACAGCACATAATGCATGGCCCCAGAACAACTCTTTCTGGTGGAGTGCAAGAAAAAAACATGATTACGGCTAACCTCAAGTCATGCTCTTTTGTGTTAATCATAACATTACTTTTAGCAATGATATGATGATTGGATGGGAATTTAGATGATGACTTGTATGGACATGACTATGAGATATGGGTAAATGATATAGGTCAGAGCCCTAGTATTAAGGCAGTTTTAATGTTCAATGTTGTGTTTTTTAAAGTTTGTTTGTTCTGGTCCTATGAATGAAATGCCACATTCTTGGAATATGTGATACTGCCGCCGTTTTTCTCTGTTTGTTTTTCAGAACAAGTCCAAGGAGCATCATGAGGGGAACTGGAACGCAGGAACCATTGACCTGCTGCATTGACCAAGCCATCACAGTTGTCCAAAATCACCTCGGACGTTGGACAGCAGAGACGTGTCCAAATTCACCTCACCAGTTGGACAGAAGAGACGACACAACATTCAAAGCTTGACATATCAGAAACCTGATTGACCAGAGATGCATATAGTCGCCACTCACAGCATGTGGAACGCATGGGTCGCTGTGCAAAAGCAGGACTGTGAAATAATTTGACTCAAACAAATTAAGGGGATTTTTGCTTTCACCTGTGAGATAAGGGACATGGCATGTTGGTTACAAGAGAAACCAGATATTGGAGATTTATACCACTACACTATAGGAACATACATTGATACCACTACACTATAAGAACATGTGTTCTGTTTTAAACCTTTTTACCACTACACTATGGGAACACGTGTTTGTTGACATTTTGTTACAATGATAAATTGTTTGATCACTATGTCTGATTATGTTTGTTATAGGTTTTATTGTGATCATGATGTATTTTGATTTATGATCAGATGGGGAAATTGTTAGATATAGGCATTTTCATAACCTCACATAATATGATTACATCTCAACAACCCTGTGCAATATAGTTTGCATAGCACTAGGCCACAGCTATCAATATGTCACCTGGCCTTTTGTCTATGTTGATGGGCCATCAGACCTGGTCCCTAGCTTTTGTGTGTCTCCGAGCCAGAGACATTAGTTGGCTTTTGTCTTCAGCCACGACAAGATTAGCTGAAGCAAAGACATTAGCATCCATATGGCCATATGGCCCTACCTGTAGCTGTAAGCTAGACATCCCCTTTTGACCTCCAGATACACCCATTCCCTCCCCTAAACCATACATTAATTCCACAGTATATATGTATCTGCAATGTTTGTAATGAGAAGAAGAAGCAAGGAGACCGACTCCTCAGCAGCAGACGTGCCTTGTGCATGCTTGTGCTGTATGGAGCTGACTGTGGCATGTGATTGAATAAACACATTCTTTCGCTAAGCCGTCTTCAACAAGTCTGTTATTCTGAACAAGCTAACTTGAACCAAGCGTGGGCATCCGACGATTTAACCGGAGGACAGCGTAATCTTTCAATGGGGACTAGAACAAAACCTTACCTGAATGGTTGCGTACGTCTGCGAATGGTAAATTTTCACTGGTTTTCCACACACAGATGGGACGACATTACTGTTATAGAAGCTGACCATAGACCTGGCTTCTTCTTCATTAGAGAGCTCCAGAAAAGCCTGATAATGGGTAAATCATTCAAATAATAATAATAAATTATAACAAATAATAAATACATTATTTTTCACACTCATTTTTAATATTTAATCTGATTTACCTCTGGTCTCACATCCAGAACCAGGTGACGGACCACTTTTCCAAATGGCTTGGCTAGTGACAGGATTTCATCAAGGTAGTCAATGCCTCTTCGAAATCCAACTACATTGACAACCCTCAGTCCCTACAAGGAAAACATTTTTATTTTTCACCAAATATTAAAAAGAGAATCTACTGCATTAAAGAGAATCTCATGCTAATGTACTGTATACATGTCACCTACCCCACTTTTCCTTGAGCCTCCTGTTGAGACAGGAAACAAAAAAAGAAAAAGAAGTTGGACTATGTACATATAAATGCAAAAGCATGTTAAACAATGAAAATTATTTTTAAACAAACCATTTGCAACCCAATGACATGTTTTAGCCATTGTTAAAGTAATCAGCTAAATGACAGCTCCACACAGCAGAAGAAGCACCCACCTGAGTCCCTTCCTTTGGACTTGAAGTCGAGCCGCTCTCCTTCCTCGTCCTCGGCCAACTCATCCAGAGTAACAAAGTCATCCATGTTCTCTGGGAAATCTGGTTCACCATGCTACAACAAACATTAAAGAAACTTAAAATCAGCCGAGACAACTGAAGAACCCAGGACACCAGCAAGCCAAACCAGTTGCCCAGGCAGAACTGCTCAAGATGGGGGAAAAACAGGGGGAGATAGATAGATGGGATTTGTGTGAGGTTTCATCTGTTATCAGTCTGTCCCAGGGGTGAGGCTCTTGTTCAGGCTGGGAGAGCGAGAAAGGCTGTCTCTCTTGATAGTATCAGGAATTAGGATTTAGTTTAGTAAACATATTCCATAGTCAATAATTATATCTGATCCTTAATGGTAATTAAGGATATCTGCAGAGCTCTCATGTGTATTCTGGACTTCCCACATGGTCAAACTTCCTGTAAGCCTCATGAATAGATTTTAGTCCTTGATCACTGTGGGAATGCTGACACCCCTGTGAATATATAGCATCCTAGACCTGAATCTAAATACTATCACTCTCAGCACTGGGAGCTGTGGGAAGAGCGCTGATGTGGTAACAACTTGCCTGGTCCTCTGTAGGCTCCTCAGTATCACTTCCATCCTGAGGCTCGCCATCTGCGTCAGGGTCTTTGACTGCCTCTGCAGAGTCTGACTGCTCAGCCGTCGTTGGCGCCTCCTCCTGCTCCTCTTGCTCCTCCTCCTGTGCGGTATCCTCCTGTAAAGGGCCCTCCTTCTCTTCCTGGGCTTCCTCTTGAGAAGCTGCCGCTGCCTCGCCTCCTTTGTCCCCCTCGATGTCGGTGGAGGGTTGAAGATCTTCTCCCTCCGCAGTTTTCTCCTCCGATTCAGGATTGGCCGCCGCCTCCTCTGCCTCGGCAGGCTCCTCCACCTCCTCCACCTCCTCATGTTCCAGACCGCCTTCCTCTTGGTCGTCCCCCTCCATGACCCCGGCCACTTCATCCCCCGAGCCCTCTGCCTGGGCTCCATCCTCCTTCTCTTCCTCAGCAGTCTGCGACGTGTCGGCCTTCTCAGAGCTGCTCTCTTTGCCTTTGGATGCAGCGGACGACCTCTGACCCTTGGAGGATGCCTTGGAGCTGGAGCTGTTCCCCTTCCAGTCTGGTCTGTCTGGTCTGCCTGGTCCCCCACCCCTGCTGGGATGCACCCTGCAACAACAACCCCAGAATCAGGTTTTATTGGCCAAGTAAGTTTGCACAAGCAAGGAATTTGACTTGGTAAAGTAGCTCTCCGTGTGCTTACACAGAATATACATCACAACACAAAACAAAACAAACAGTGTAACGGTCTAAGAAGTCTAAATAAGTATATACAAGAGGAATGCCTATGTACAGGGGCTGTGAATTTTAACAACATTCATCATAATGCTAATCTGTATATTCAAAAATACGGCGCAGTTTCGTTTCAAATGGGACTTAACCCATCTCTTACGTCAGGGTCTTGTATTTGGTGCAGATGTTCAAGCGGACGTTTTTCCCTCTGATGGTCAGCGGGTTCAAGGTGTAGTATTTAACTAACATCTCGGCGTCGTCAGGAGTGCCCATTTGAATAAATGCCTGTGGAGAAATGATTGCAGAGTATTTCACTGCATGAACGTAGGCTGAGAACACAGTTGGAACTTCATTCTGAAATCCAGACAGAGCGGTCTACCTCGCCGTTTAAGAACAGGTGCTTCTCCACCGAGCCAAATCGACGGGCAACAGTGAGCAACTCAGACTTCTTCTCGTGATCTCTTGGTAGATTTGAGAAGAAAACAACATGACTTTGCCTCGCTTTAGGGTCTGCAGGTTCTTTCTCACTTTGACTTTTCTGCAAAACACACACAAACACAAAAAATCATACTATTTCAAACACTGAGATGGTCTGAAACTAGAAAAAAAAAAAATATATATATTAAAATCTCAAAGAGAGATCAAAGTCTTACATCAATCACAGCGATCTCTCTGGACAAATACAACTGGACTTCCTTCCCATGCAACATTGCAGGCTTCCTCTGATAAAACTCAGCTATGGCCAGGGCCTCCTCGTGGGTCTCCATCTCAAGGAAAGCCTGCAGTGAGAAAGAAAGAGTAGAGCGATGGACAATGATCACAAACTTGGAGCCCAGGCTTGCTGTCTTTGATAGTCTTTGTGCAAGTTGGGGAGCTGCCGTTTCGATTTCTAACCTCTTAAGCTTTTTATCTGGCTTTTTACTGATTAATCCCTTTATCATATGTTGATTTATTCCTATAGCATATGTTGAAAGCCCAACATTCGTCAACTGAGACATGATCCAAGAATGTGGGGGCTCAGGGACCAAAAACACCTTTAAATTTGACTTCTTTCTGTAACACCTTTAAATTTGACTTCTTTCTGTAACAATGTCCAATTATACTAGGAAGCTGAAGGAGTTGCAAACATCAACATCTCAGAACTATGCAGTGCAGCTTTGAAAGTAGGAAGAAAGACCCGTGACAACGCAAGATGTTACAGGTCCTGTTCAAAATGCTCAGATATGAATGAAACTGAATGTAGAGAGGGTCACACAATATTAAATTAGTATTTGGCTTAAGTACCTTCTTTTTTAGCACAAGATGCTCCCGAATAGTCCCGAAAGGTTTTGCCAGACCAAACAGGCTGTTTACCGACAGCGGCTTCCTCTCATATTTGATCACCACAACTCTGCCTCTTCTGACCTGCAGGAGATGGCCGAGGGGAAAACGTTGATGCACACTTCACTTCATTTCAACTCATTTCATGTTCCGAGTCCCTGTGACCGGTTATTTCCACACTTTTATTTCTTTTCTGCCATGTATGACACGTATATATAATGTACATAATGTTGAGCTGTTGGTTATACTAGATCTGAGTTCCATTCACAAGGAAAGATACTAATCACATAAACACTAAAGAGGCTACCGAGTGGGAAATCTGAAGTTGTAGGACTATAAAAGGCATTTTGTGGCTCTCCATCCAATTTTTTTTTTTTGTGTTTGTAGTTATATATTTTTTTAAAGACATGTGGTCTCATATGCATAACATATTTGTGGTTCAACTAATGGCATTGGATAACTGCCTGATAAAAATTCTGTAATATTTTGGAGAATATTTATGCATTCACTATGATCAGGCCACTGTGCCCTACCTTTCCTTGTCCAGGAAGTGACTGAGATTTGTTTGAAAATCCATAGCCAGGATCAGAACCTATAAAAAAGAAGAAAAAAAGATAAAACAGATCAGAAGCACAATCAACATGGGAAACTTTTTATCTGTGTGGGTTTGTGTTTATATTCTCTTTCGGCGCATGCGTGCATGAGCGCGCACACACACACACACTTACCCCAGTTGGAACTCATCCCTCCTCTCTGCGGTCCAGGCCCTCTTGGGGCCGCACCCAGAAGACCATCTGAGCGGTTGGGCGTGTCCATTGGATGAGGCCCCGAGCTTTAAAATACAAGAACATGCTCCATGTTATATAATGTATCAGTCATTAACAGATTAGAACGTTCTCCCATGTTATAATGTATCAGTCATTTACAGATTAGAACGTTCTCCCATGTTATAATGTATCAGTCATTAACAGATTAGAACGTTCTCCCATGTTATAATGTATCAGTCATTAACAGATTAGAACGTTCTCCCATGTTATAATGTATCAGTCATTAACAGATTAGAACGTTCTCCCATGTTATAATGTATCAGTCATTAACAGATTAGAACGTTCTCCCATGTTATAATGTATCAGTCATTAACAGATTAGATATAAATGATTTAGACCAATTTCAGAGGTACATACGCTCTGTTGGAGGGCATGTGAGGATCCCAATCTGGATACCTAGAAAAAGAAAAATGACAGATGTCACGGTCAGTCACTTGCCAGTTGTACAGTGTATCTGAAACAGACTTCTTAAAAAAAATCTTTATATATTTATGAAAAAATCTTTATATATTTAGTTCCTTATACAGCTGAGAGGAATCTCTTACATCTGTAGGAGGAGTCTGCAGTTCTCTGCATGGCGTAAGCCATTGGTGTGCTGGGTCCACTCCTGTGGGAGAGCAATGAGAAATTAATTTGACATCTGTTCATGCCAATGATTAACCTACCATGAAGTGGCTAATAGACCACTGGAAACAGGCAGATTTTTGATTAATTAAGGCATAAATTGAATTAAGTTTTGGGTCTGGTCAGCTATTAGATCTCAATATTGCCCATTGCCATTGAGGCCGGCTTATGCTTCTGCGCTACATATACGTCGTAGATGTGGCGTAGCCCTATACCCTGCGTCGTAGTCTGATATACACCTCCATAGAAATGTCCTTATGATGCAGACCGCAGCAACTGTGATTGGTCCGCTTGGCCAACGGTTTGGGGTTTGTATAGACTAATAAGTACGCTATTAATAGCTAACCGCTGTTCACTTTGCTAGCAAGCTGCCTACTTCGCTAGCAAGCTGCCTATTTCGCTAGCAAGTTACCTACTTTGTGTGCCATTAGCTTGTTAACATAAGCTAAAATGATAACATAAGATGGCAGGCACGTCGCAAATCACCTCAGATTGATATTTGGTTACAATAACGAGTTTTTGTGTCTATTTCTCTGTGGGATGTAGGCCACTTGCATAGGTTCTAAATAGATTTTACACAGAAGCATAATTTGTGCTTTAGCCACAGTCTTGAAATTATTTTATATTCAGACAGGAAATGTCACAGAAAACACCACTTCTTTAAATTATTAACAGATATTATTATTATCTGTTGTACTTGGTTTGTGACATAACTACATAGGTCTGGGAATTATAATGAATTCATTATTCGGCTCTTTAGAATGTTGCTTAAAGTTGCGTTGATTTGAATGGGCCTCCCTAACGTTCGCAGGTCTGATATTTTCTCAGCTGCGTGTCTGGGTCCTGTTCGTCCCGTCGGGATTTATTTTTCGATAATGAACACCAGACTATACATTATCCCATATATAATAAACAACTGATGACAGTTGTCTGCATTTGTGTTCAGTCAAAATTGCAACTCAGCCGGAAGTGAGATAGATTTCTAGGGCCAATAGTTTTCCGCGTAAAAGAAAAGCAAATTCCGTGTCACGTTTTGTGTGATTCAGTGTTTTCCGCGTCAAAAGAAAAAAACAGCCGTAAAATGTCTTTCCGAACATTAACTGTAGGGCTTTGACTCCGAACTTCGATATTTGAATATAATTCGAATATCAAAAAATAAATAAATATTCGAACGAATATTAGGCAGCCCTTAATATTCGAACTTGTAATGGGCATTATTTTTTGTAAATGTCTTTGCTTGAACGTTGTTTTCAATTCAGATTCCAAAGCTTTTTCAGGCATGAAGTTGTGTGAATCGCGAGATCGTAAGCAAGTCTGTCATTGGTCCTGGTTTGCGGCAATTTCTCAGAACAATGGCCGCGTAAACATTGACAACAGCTCCCGAGGAGGAGATCAAAACTTACACTCCTGACAATCTCAAAAGCAACGTGTGGCGCTACTTTGGGTTTGTAGAATATGTAGGACTAAACTCTCATACCACGGGACAACGAGTAACCTGAGTGCCCACCTGGCTACCCTACATCCCGGCAAGCTGGAGGGGGAGGGATTGGTTATTAGTACTGTTTGGCTAGGTCCGTCTAGCTGCTACATCAGCTCGGCAGATAGTTAACAGTTTCTCCAAGTCAAACGCTGAAGCTTCGAGTTCCTTTCAACAATTTACTGAAGAAGTACTGTAAAACTAAACAGACATACAGAGTGCATCTTAGTAATATTAATACGCAACATTGTCTATAAACACAATCAACTGCGATACAACATGTAGCTCAATGCTAATTTACATGGGAAACTCCAGACGTTAGCGATTTAGCATATTTATATGTATATACATTAAGCAAACCATTTAAACAAACTTCAGTTCACTACAAATGTAAACAAGTAATAACTAAATCAACTGTTATCAGGAAAACACTCACAGACAAACGCTTTTTGACCATTTACATCGGCAGGAAAAATCGTATCTGCTGAACTGGCAATATGCGGGACATCCGTGAGGTCGGAAAGGGTGTTTTCCACCGCGGGGAACAAAGTAACCGAACAACGCTCTTCCCTAGAGCCAGAACATGTCAACCACCTGGTATTTTTGACGAATAACTTAAAAAAGTCTGCAGGAAAAAAAACTGCCGCCAGCCAGATCTTTAGGCTATGTGAGCGAAACCAGAGCCGTATCTGAGCAAAACAATTTGTTAATGGCTGGTAGGATGGGGTTTTGTTTTTAGGCCTACCTTTATTTTGTCTTTCAGTTTCAGTTTAGCCTGACCGGCTTATTTGACTTTTTTTGATGGCTTATTTATCTTTATTTTGATGAAGCCACAGTTTGTGCACACAGTTTGTGTCTGACCTTAAATAAATAAAGGTTCTGAAAACATCGTTCCCTTTTTATTGACGTTGACTGATACACTGCCCTCTGGTGGACAAAACATAAACAACTTAAGTTTTATACCATATAGGTCTTACTGAAGGCATTTAATGGTCAAACTATTATTAATAAATATTCGAATATTAATATTAATAAACAAACGAACTTCGAATATGATTTTTAGGCAAAAGTCAAAGCCCTAGTTAACTGTATGAAAAACTCTGTTGATAGTGATGTTGCCTAGCAACGCTGTCAGCGTGCCTGCAGCTCCCTCAGAGTTCAGTTTGTCGCCAAGTAGTTGACCGTACTGTGCCTTATACATTTCCAATGCTTAAAATCATCATTGTTCGACCTGTATGTGAGGCATTATGTGCATACCTAATCAAAGTAAGGGTTTTCATGAAGTTGCTACTGTGATCGTGTATTAAATACCAAATTTTGGGGTACCTGCTAGTGCTATTAGTAGTGATTAGCATGCTAAGCGGAGATTTAGCTATGTTCTGTTCTCATGTTGATACGCTGTAATAAAGATGGGTTCAATCCTGTTAAGATTTCGACTGGATGAGATATGAATGAGATCCATGTTGCCTAGTCTAATGTCCACTATTATATGTATCTAGTAATATTAGTTGTGCAATTGTTATTGTGTAGCAATAACTCATGTTAATGTAATTCAGTGCAGTGCTAATTAGTCCCCATAAAGACGACTGCTTTGGTAACTCAGTGAATAATACGTGCCCTTCCTAGTGTAGTAGAATGTCAGGCCACTAGGGTGCGCTCGATCTTTGAGTACTAACTGATGTACGAGGCTGAATAGAGTGAATAAAGTTACGTGTGCTACTGAATGAACAAGTCGTCGTTGCTGTCTGGTATCCAAGAGCTAGTTCAACTCATACCATTGTACATGGTGTCAGAAGCGGGATGGTGATGATAATGTGAGTAAAACGAAAGTGCAATTGGAACTGTCAAGAAGACGTTAGTATTTGCCTGCAGTGGTGATTTAGCAAGTTGCTAAGATAGAGAACTAGCGGCTAGCTCGTTGACTGGTCCTCGTAAGAAAAGGAGAGGGATAACGTCGGAATCATAGGTCAGAATGGACCAGATATTTTCGATACCGCCCCTGGCAAGCTTCAATTTTGATGAGCCAAACAGTTGGACGCAATGGCTAAGGCGCTTCGAGCGATTTAGGATAGCTTCTGGACTAGCAGAAAAGACTGAGGAGTATCAGGTCAACTCGCTACTATACATTATGGGGGAGAAGAATGACGACGTTTTGTACACGATGACATTGAGTGACGCTCAGAGAAAAAAATATGAAGATGTGTGCAAAGCCCTGAGTGAGTATTTCATTGGCAAACATAATGTAATTTATGAGAGAGATAACAACAGCCAGATATCAACAGCCAAGTTACGTGTGCTACTGAATGAACAAGTCGTCGTTGCTGTCTGGTATCCAAGAGCTAGTTCAACTCATACCATTGTACACTTAGATTGTTGTTTGCCAACCATCAACAGAACAGAAAACTTAAAATGTTTTGTTTTTAATGCGATTGGGAAGATGAGCAAATGAACGTGACTACCGTTGAAAAGGGGGGCGTGGCCGGAGCAGGGTTCAGCGCAGACGTGACATTTTCTGACTGCTTTTGTTCTTTAATTAATGTTTGTTCATTGTTGCGATCGGTGTTGTGTTTATTTGAAAGAAATTCAGTCTTACAGGGTAAAATACAGGGGGTTTTGGGCGATTTTGATGCACAAAATTATGTTTCCGTTTGAAAAGTTGCAATTCCGTTTTCAATGGTCCATTCCGTTTCAGATGGTCCATTCCGCGTATTCCGTCCGTTTTCCGTTTTCGTGGAAAACTATTGGCCCTAGATTTCAGCTAATGTCTTGCCACCCAATTTGCACTGGGTAGGATGGTTTAAGATGTGAAAACAACTTAAAAAAACTGAGCCTTACAATGAGTGTTTTTGCTTTTCTTTTGTTATTTAGTGGTGATCAAACACCATATTCAGTGTGGTTTTTGAGTGAGCCTGTCCCATGTAATGAAGAGTTTCAAGATCAGACTAAAATGTATGAGACTTCAATGTCAGCAGACCAGCCAGAAAACACTCAAACATTAAGATGATCAGAGTTTCTATTTCAGACAGGCAAGGAGCACTTTATTTTAGAACCAACTTACTTCATGCCTTTCAAAAGAAACGTTACATTGTGCTTTAAACTAATGTACAATGAACAAGGATGCTTTAATTTAGTTTTAAAACAATTGACAGCTTAGGGTCTGACAAAATAAGAATACACAGTTAAATGAAAGCAAGCACCCTCCAAACTGACAGGAGGATAAAGGTGTCTGTGCAAACTTGCGCAAACAAATACGTGTAATCCGTATACATTGACGGTTACTTTTCATTTAAGGTTTAGTGTTGCTAGAACTCTTGTGACAGTTTAGTTGGTACATGTTGGAACTTTTAACCTGAAGAGAACTATTCTATCCAATTCATCTGGCATACATCTGATGACGATACTAGATTTTATTTTATTTTGTATGTTTGTCAATACATTAGCAGGTAGCTACACATCTGTGAAAGACGGGCACATAACCAAAAATGTGTATGCAAGGCTATTGCTTTTGGCAAACCATGTTAAAAATATTATGCTTTATAGGCTAGTCTGTTTATAAAGAATCCAAAAATAATCTTTAAAATGTCCATGGTAAACTATCCTGCTAAAATATCTGCTCAAACCCAAAACTTGTGACAAGTAAACAGGTTATGATTTATTCATAACATGAAACGAATTCAGATCACAAGATACCAATGACAACCTAGACAATCATAACAGAATTATGAATAAGTAGATTACATTTGTGTAGCATGACAGCTCAAAAAGGAGTCAAGTGGAATGAAAAGAGGGAACACATTTTGGACTTCTGCTGAACAGATAGGTCAATGTCAATAAAAGAAATGAAGTCACCCACTTAAGGAAGTCGATGCAGAGAGTGTTATGTGTATGTGGAATACAAAGTGGTGTAAATTACTCACCATGGTAGAATGCACATCAAAGTCACAAAGGGAACACACATGTGGAAACATGTGGGGCATGAGTCCCAAGAAGTCTTGCACTTTACCCTGGGAGGGGGACCCCATCCTTCTCTGCATAAGCATGCTGTCAGGCGCCGCAGAGGAGCCCATGCCAAGCCCACGGTAAGAGTCATGGGAAAGCTCAGAATACTGACGGTCTCGGTTGCCATTGCTGGCACCAGTGTTGCCATAATCAATTCGGTCATACCCTCGAGACGGCATGTCTTGCATGGAACCGTAACCGAAGTCGCCCTGTGCCGCGCGGCCTGGTGCCTGCCCCATGGAAGAGTCCAGGTGCCCTTCCTGCATGTCTCCCCAGCCGTCTCGACTCGCTCGGTATGACGGTACGTCTGGGGAGTGGGAGGACAGATCCCTAGGCTCACCAGACATGCGTCGGCTGGCCTCCACCTTCCGGTTCTTAAGTTGCATGATAAGATTGGGCAAAGTTTCCACGCTGATGTTCTCCTCTGGAACTTGAGCCAGCTCGTCCAAGTCTGTGGGCGACAGACCAAGGCTGGCGAACAGCTTCATAGTGTTGCTAAGGTGACTGCCCACGCGGCGGGACAGCTGAGGCTCATGGTCTTTCCCTTGTCCGCCTCCTGGGCCTCTAGCCATGTTGCTCATTGGTCGAGAAGAGGAGCCGTATAGGCTGTTGGAGCTGGGTTCACCCATGCTGAAATTCAACGTTTCAGCCGCGGCAAGTAGCCCACGCCCTACCGCAAAGCCTTTCTGAGCACTGTCGCCCGGAATCTTCTGGGACATTGCTGAGGAAGAGTTGTGCTCTGGATGGCAAGAGAGCAGAGTAAGACCGCTGAACGAAGTCCACAAAAGTGAGATCCAAGGATAAAGTTCAGTTTAAAGAACCGAAAGACAAGTCAGTGGGGTGAAAGGATAACTCCTCTTCTATGGCAAAAGGAAATTACGTCTGCAGAAACACAATGAAGCAATAAATGCTAGCATGCCTTCAATAGACATTAGAGACATAGGTCAGCGATAACAATTCAATAAGCAGATATATGAGGTAAAAAATAACTAATGGTTTCCCTCAAGAATTTTCCTGTGGAAAACGTAGCTGGAAGAATCACTTTCAAAGCAGAATACAGAACAGGACAGGAAACTAATGAGTGGGATCACAGATTCAAAGGGACTACACACAAGGCTCTGGAAAGAGTAATTCCATAATGGGAAAACTGCACAACTGTAAATAATATTTTAAATAGCTTATAGGACCATTATGATCTGAAAGACTTCTTGGTGGAAATAAGACAGGACAAGCCAAATGATCCATCAATAATCAGTTTTAAGCCTTAGTAATACCAAAAGAAAGTTTTGATGACCAGCCAACTCCCCAAATGAACATTTCAGGTAGTAGCAGGCTCTAACATTCCCTGAACAGGATCTGATCAATCGAATTAACATAAATGGAAAGCACAGGAAGACTTCAATCTAGTATCAGCTAACACAAACATTTTATGATCCACGCATGGAACTTAGATGATTGGGCAATAGCCCGATGAGACAGAGCAATAGCTTTGACGCGCACTTTTACTAAACGTTAAATACAAAGTAGAAAATTAAGATAGGAAATGCATGCAAGGCATTTCAAAGAGCGTCTTTCTAAATGAAAGCAGCAAAGATCCAGTGAGCAAAAACTATAACCTCGACAATACGTGTAACGACAGCGTTCTAGTTCAACGTTATAGCTAAAATTATATCGACTCGACCACAAGGTTCAAAGGTAGGCTAATAAAAAGGACTTCGGCTAGGTGACATTTGCCGTCTACCGCTACCTTTACATATGAAGGCCAGCAATCAACAAAATTAATGTTATCTACAAATTAGACGAGGCCATCACACGTACATGTTTAACAAATTATGGCAAATGATATTAGTACGTTTCACTCTACAACCCAGCGAACAGGCCCACTAACGTCAACGTTACCCATGTCTGGCATGATGGATTTTTGTTAGTCAACAATGTTAGCCAGCCACGTTCGCAAATCATCATACCTGGAATATTAACCTGATACTTTACAATTATATTCTAAGTTCAACAATTTAGCTACAGAGATGGGTGTTTGTATGCTGTATTAGCACCTTCCTCTTAGTTTAGGTGCCGATGAACTGTAAACACTTTCTGTTGCATTACATTCATCTAAGTACTGCGAGCTAATAAGCTAGGTTAAATGTGATGGCCGCCATTAAACCTTGCGCTAGCCGAAGTTGGGAGAGAAAGGCCTATGTAAGCGTTTTAAGTTGTGGAAACAGTAATTGAATTGAATAAATGAACTGAACATCAATAATAACCTATGTTCACAAGGGATGTATTGCAGCTCGCTTTTAACCCAAACATAAGATACCCTAAAATTGAAAAAACTTACAGAACGTCGACTTTCTCTGTCAGGGTAGAGTCAAAGCCCGTTTACGGAGTCTCTTACAGAGGAAACGCGTTTCTCCCTGACCCGCTTCAATATTTTTGGGATAAACGGCGCCTTCTATCGTATTGGAGTATAACTACAGAGTACTTTTACTTCAGCACTCGTCTTATCACAGAGCTGCTTCTGTCTTTTTGCACGTATGTAGCTCAGATTTAACGAACTTATGTATAATAACAATTATGGTGGGCCATTGACCTTTTTGCTCATTGGATGTCGCTTGTCGGGCAGTCCACTGGTAAGTTACAGACAAATGACAGATTCATTTATTCATTTATACTTTTTTATTTTCACCAACCCTTTACATTTTAGCCTAGATGTTACCAGTGTTCCCACTACATACGTTTTTAATTGATCATTGTATGATCTAATCAAACTGAAACACAAAACATAAGCCTGTTTTTTACCTACCGTTAAAACACAGAGTAGTGGCCTGCATAGGGTAGCCGTGGCCTACTGGTTAGGGTTTTGGGCTGGTAATCGGAGGGTGGGTGGTTCAATCCCCGATCGGTAGGAAAAATGTGGGTGGGGGAGCACTCATGGCTGAGGTGCCCTTGAGCAAGGCACCTAATCCCAATCACTGCTCCCAGAGTGCTCAAAAGCAGCTCACTGCTCTGGGTTAGTGTGCTTCACTGTGTGTATCACTACCCTGGATGGGTAAAATGCAGAGATAAAATTCAGAGTGTGTGTGTGTCACTATCTCTGCCGTAAACAGTCACTAGTCACTAGAGCTAATTTCCATTAAAGCTCCATGGTCAGGTAGATTTAATTGGCATCTACCCATGAGCATCAAGGTAATTGGGGCACCATCAAGCCAGACTTCTGACTTCATCCCATTCCTTTATCTTAATTTCACAGGAATTATGTATGCACTTAGTTGAGAGTTTAGCTTTAAAAAATATATATGTTTGGCTGCATTATGTATGCCTTAAACAGTATTGTGTTTGTGGGTTGCTAATAACATGCTAAATGACCAAGTCAGTGTATGTAAAAAAAAGACAGTTTAAGTTTACTAGTTGGCATAACTAAGTGTGATGGCCAAGACTAAATAAATGTGGCAATACTGAGCTGAAAATGTAAATATCTCAAAGACCTTTAACTCTTGATGTGGTCCACCCTTGTCCAGCTGGCCCTAAATGCTGTTATGTCCATCATTTTCAATAACAACTAGATTGCCCCCCACCCCACCCCACCCCTCAGTGGCACTCACACAGAGTTGACCTTACCAGTTTAACTGCTGCCTATTCTGAATTTCAATATAGATTGTGTATGCGTTTATTTGAAAAGGGACAGTGTACATTGATAACTATTCCCCAATTTTTTAAAGTGCATCGGAATTAGCTTGGTTAGGTAGTTTTCATCCGTTGTCCCTTGGCAGGGGATGACAGAGAGATATGGAAATAAAAGAAATAAATAATAATACAAAATTATATAATTGAAAAAAATAATAATAATAAAAAAAGATAAGCAACAGTTTGACAAAACAGTGCAGTTAAGAAAACAAATTGTAAAAACCAGACAGACATACAAGGTAAACAACAGTGTGACAAAACAGTGCAGTTAAGATAACATGATGGCATCGGGTTTGCTACAGTGTTCCATGGAATATTATTTTTAAAAACAGCGAGCATCCCAAGTGAATGTAGGCCAAACGGTTCAACTCATTTAACGCCTTGGTTTCAAGCCTCTTGGGGAGGGCGTGACTGTGAGTGTCATAACATTTGACCAATCACTCCGAAGTGTTCAGCCAAAGAGTTTCGAATAATGACCGCCTCTCTGGCTCACCCTCAAAATGTAAACAGATACAGCCGCCATTACACTCGGCTACCCTACTTGTCTTATCTTCCGAGAACATCGCTCTGGTGCTAAAAAACAAAACAGTATATCTGGAAATATTAAAGTAAGTGGTTTATAGGTTGAGGTAGTTCAGTTGCTAACCATCCGAGATCACTTAGAGAGACATTGTCAAAGAGTTTTAACATTCAAATTAGCTATGATGATGCCTTTCAGCTTGCTGGATAAAGACAAACCATTTAATATCACAGTCTGTCTTTTAGTTAGGTTAGCATGGTTCTGTAATACACTGTAAGGGGCAATGTTCTGGCTCGATTTTGTCGATGCTTTTCGCTGCGTCTGCATTAGTTAGCGAGTTATTTTTGTAGCTAGGTCCAAAAGATTGTTACTTTGTTGTGTAAGTAACATTTCTTGCAAAGCACTTAGATGTCATTTACACTTCACGTACGTATCTGGTAGCTCCATAGACCTATGTCTATGTTTAGCTCGCAAAGACATCCCACTGGCAGAGTTAAATTGCTTATTTATCAACGTAAATCTGCATCTGTGACTTTCTTTTTTCTAATCCGATAATTTAATTGTTACCCCCTTGTTTTGCCAAACAAAATGATGATTTATAAGTTCAATGCATTAAGGCCTTATAATAAGTACCCTATTGGAAGTAAAAATAAAGTAGCGTAATTGTTTCACGGTCTGTCCATTTTTTTCAGTCAGGCCTAATCATTTTATGACTAACATAAGGTTGAAATGAAAGACCCCGGCCGCTGCTGCAGCAACAACACCGGCTTCATGACTAGCGATGTCATCCTTAATGGCCATCTGAACGGTGAAGAGAACCCCTTTGCTGAATACATGTGGATGGAGAATGAAGAGGAGTTCAACAGACAGGTGTGCTGTTGTTACACCATTTGAGGTGTTTATGAAGTTCTCTTTGTGTGTCACCCCTCTTAATGGCATATGTGTGGTTCTATCAGATTGAAGAGGAGTTATTGGAGGAGGAGTTCATTGAAAGATGCTTCCAGGAGATGCTGGAGGAAGAGGAGGAACATAATTGGTTCATACCAGCACGTGATCTGCCTCAAACCTTTGTTCAGCTGCAGGATCAGCTCAGTGCCCTGATCATTGGTGATGGATACATGCTAAACGACTTAGTAGTAAGTCAGCTCTTCAAGTGTGCTATAATGTTAAACTCTGTTCCCAGCTAAATTAATAGTTCTGCATAATTGACACAATGATGGAGCAGTGCTGGGCAGTCAGATAGTCCACAATAACAAAGGAAATATCAGGCTGCTGTTTCAATAGTATAGTATTTTTCACCACCATTCCAGTAACATGTATTTCTCCTCCATTACACGAAGGAATCAGAATAAAAGGACCTCTGTCTCTCTTTTAAGCGTGAATTCTTGACTGATCATGACTCCCCAAACAAGTCTTTTGGCCATACAAAAATGACCACCATACTTCTGTACCACTCATTGCAGTGCAGTTTGTATTGCTGCTGACAGATGGGTGACATTTGAAGCGTTGTTTTTCTTGGTAACAGGAAAACCCCATAATATACTGTTATGGACATAAAGATTAATAGACATAAAGTGTAGTACACTCGACCACATCCTTTGGCTGACGTATTTTTGGCATAGGAATTCAACTTTATGCAGAAAGTAACTTGAGCAGTTACCATTCAATGTCTTCTTGCTGATGCAGTTTGGCGGAATTATCACATTAAAATCATTACTTATTTCTTGTTTGTCTGTTTTTCTCTCTCTCTTTCAGGTTAACAGCAATTTGAATCCCAATGCAAAAGAGTTTGTTCCTGGGGTGAAGTACTGATCTCAGTCCTGTGATGAATGAAAACCATCTCTTTGCTGTGAATCAGTGCTTAGAGGCTCCTGATGAGATCTTTGTGTCTGTAAAAAAACCTATAAACTCAGAGGAAATACAATTTTGAAGGAACAATTTTGTATACTCAGTAGTGTCACTATAATATGTGAAAGACTGTCCCCATGTCTTTTTAGTTCTGAACATTACACATAGTATAATGCTATGGAACAGCCCTTGAACTGTACTGCACTGTACCTCTATTAACTCCTGAAGATATCCCATCATGCTTTCCTCTGAGGATAATGTGGAGGCATAAAACTACAGCTAACCAAGATAAATTGGTTATAATTTTTCTATTTTTATACCGTGGTATAACAATAGAAATGATACACCAAGGCGACTGTGGAGCAGTAATGCTCTGCTCACTGTTAAAAACATTTGGTCATCTCTCATCTCTCATCTCTCATTTGGTCATCTTTACTTTTATATTTAGTTACATTTGACCTTTTCTGTGCCTTCATGGCATTTGTTAAATTGTTCTTTATGGTACAACTACGCATTTGGCACTGCTATGTAGGAAATATTTAAAATACTGGAGAGAAAAAAACATAAAATTATATCAAATATGTATATTTTTAATACACCTATAAATAAAATATGTGTGGTCCTTTTGAATTATGAGCTGTTGTTCATCTTGTGTGTTAGTGTAGTCACAGTTATTAGTCCTTATGTATTCATATAATCAAATGTTGAAGACATTGACTCGACTGAAAAGCTGAGGTTATTGTATATTCCTTATCCACTAGGTGGCAGTGTTAACTAATCTTTGCACTACCCTCTGCCCGGGCAGCATTGTGTGCTGGTAACTTCCAATCATATCAAACTCTCTATAAACTTAAAATACATTAATGATTACTTTTTCTGTGCCTTCCAAAAAGACAACTTGCATCTTCTATTACTGGCAGGTGGACTTCCTCTACATCTATCTATCATCATGCAACATGTCATGGCCCTCACCCCATAGGGTCCTGTGCACTAAATCCATGTCTCGTGAAAGGAAGGGACAATGGCGAATGACTGGACGGTTTGGGTGAAGAGAATGTCTGTGGGTCCTAGTGATTCCTATGAAAAGAGGTCCAACAAGTTTGTGCTCAAAAGGACAGTTTTCAGAGGCTGTTCTTTGACTGGGGAATAAAGACAGGAGCAGTGGTCTGCCATAGATCAGACTGCCACTCTATTGTTGCCCAGGCAGGTCAGATACCCCCAGACTGAGTCTATGCATATTGATGAGCCTGGGCAGATGTCCACGAATATTTTGGGTTGGTTGAGGGTGTTCCCAACAAAAAGAGTTCTCCAACATGAGGAACGTCCTCTGGGACTTCCTCATTTAGCCTGTGCCACATTCTTGTGCAGAGCTGCCCGCTCATATCATTAACCTTGATATCAAAAAGAAAAACAGAACAATGGGAGAATGCATGCAGATGTCCCTGCAGTAACAAGTTCATGGACCCTGAGATACAACCCTGGCCCCTGATACCCTCCCAGTTCAATCAGACACAGAGCATTGTGCAGGGCTGTGCATTCATCAGTATGCTCGCATTGCAACAGACAAAAGTGGAGGATTTCACCTTTCTGAGACTTAATACAAGTTTTCAATGGTTGTGACAATAATAGCCCAACATAAAAAATAAAAAACTGTTTCTCTGTTAAATATTTATTTTAAATATCTGTTGAGAACAAAGCTATAGCCAAATGCAGAAACGTTTAAAAATCTTGACACTAATCAATGGGCATGAATGCATGAATGAATACCTACATTAATAAACTGAAAGTTATACACAACCTCACAGTTAACTTCGGTATGGAATAACAATATTTGTCTTGATTGTGAATGTTTTCTTTAAGAACTTTAAAGGGTACTATGCCTCAGTATCATTTCAGTATTACGCTGCAACACAAAGGAGAACACAACGCCACTGCAAGCACATTTTGATGAGGGCCTCACAGCCAACACATCTATCTGAAGCCTCTTTCAGATGAAAGAACGACTTCACTCAATGCGGATCAACTCATAGAGAAGCCCACAGCCCAAAGCCCTCTCTGGCCTCAAGTGCCACTCGCCTGCCCTCTTTTACACCTGCTCTCTGTGTGGACGTTACTGGAGCCACACTGTCGAGGAATAGGCCTTCACTTCTGAAACTATCGCTGCCATTGTTACGGCATAATTGCATTTGCCTAGCTAGTCAGAGGTCCTCCATTGCTTGGTGGTCTAAGTCCTTCAGTAGCACCTAATGCAAGAGCAGTGCTTTTGTTTCCGGGCTCCTTTTGTTTAGTGACATTCCATCAAACGGGACTGCTTTGGATCATGTTTTGTTCTAATCTAACATGGGGGTCTGGTTTTGTTTAAAGAATAATAAACACTCGAGGAAGACAGTGTGATGGTATGACAGAGACAATTTGTAAAGCACTCAAGCAATTTTTGCATAATTGAAACCAACAAAAAAAAAGTGACATGTTCCTTTTTAAAACAGAAGTAGGGCATACATGAATTAAAATATGTTAGATGGCAGTCCTCCAACTGTTTTTTCTTACACTTACATGTGTTTAAGAAGTGTAACCTTCACATCATTTATTTTTTTTGTAAATGACTATTGACCAGAATTAACTAGTTAATCCTTTTTTTTCACACCAACTCTAGACTTTTTCCTTTGACTCAAACCTGTACAAGAGTGTACATGAAAGTGTTTCATTTTGATGAATTAAAACAGTTCCCCTCATTGGCCTTTACCACAATTGGAAAATGTCCAGTGTTGGTGTGAAAGTGTCCCAAAACGAACGCAAACTAAAGAGAGCTGTGATGTCTGAACCGTCTCGGTTGCTACCTACGTCCCTTTCTGCCCCCCGACTCTCCTCACCCGGAGCTTTCAGATGCAAAGTAAGAGGACATATGGGGAGGAGGTCTTTCTCCTGCCCTCCTAAAGATTCAGATTGTATGACAAATCACGTCCAGCACCCAACCCCCCCAGCCCCTCAGACAACAGCTTCATTAGAGTGAAAGAGGGAGTTGCTTTTGCAGCTTTGTCGAGTCAAGCTCAGTCCCCTTCCCCTTCTCAATTACTCCATTGTTGGCCACGGCTTCAAGTTATCGCACTCCAAACCATATGGCTCATTTGAGCGTCTCCCAACAAGTGATGCCATCTTCCGCACCCGCACTCACATGTGGGCATCGAGTGCCACAAGCCAGAGATCAGAATGGCAACTGATGGAAATCATCCTTTCTTCCTCCCCCCCAAAGTTGATTACTGGTCATAATGAACAGAACAGGCTGAGGTGACCAGATGCTATCCAGTGAGAACAGTTTCGTCACAAGTGGCAAATCAGGAGAGGAGAGACTAGATGGAATGCTGAAAAGAGGACCAATTAGAGAGGCACAACAGGAGAATAATTATTTCCATCATGTTGACAAGGACATCTAATGAGATAAAAGACCAAACAAAAATGGCTGGCAGTAATGGACTAGTAGTTACAGGACAGATTTGCTGTCTGTTTGTCCGGATGTTCCACTGAATGAGATTGGTGAGGTCAGTGTACTGACCATTTGTCAGTGTTAAGGGATTGTTGAACATTTGTTTTCTTTTAATGATAGGATAACATTGGCAAAGCTTTTTCCCGTTTTACCAAAAGAGTTGCCCGGGTTACTTTGAATTATAAAGTCTTTAGAGACACAAGTTTCATTGTAAGCACTAATGTAGGGTAAACTAGAGGTAAATTATGCACTTGTACAAATACATGAAGACAAGTGAATGGCTCGCTCTGGGTTTGCTTTTAGGCCCGGACCTCTGATTGATAGTGCCAGGTTCACGAACTGGTACATTTTGTGTCTATACTAACAATGAGGACATAAAATTAGCATTCTGCCAGGCTTTAATGAGATTCCGTGACATCACAACCGTAGCACTTGTTTTAAAAAGCAACATTTTAATTATTATTATTATTATTTTATTTTTTTTTAATCAGGTGATACTGGGATAGAAAGACCACGTCATTTTAAAATGTTTTTGGCATGTTGTGGAAAAATGCATTAATATGATCAATGCATGCAGACACACACACACACACACACACACACACACACACACACACACACACACACACACACACACACACACACACACACACACACACACAACACACACACACACACACACACACACACACACACAATCATATACACTCTCAATCATACACACTCATACAGACAGACCTGATACCTACATATAGGCTATGTTACTTCATAATATAGTTAAATAACTTCATAACATTAGGTTAAATATCTCTTTTTCTGTTAAGGCCCATACGAAAAGGTAGAACTTTGTGATATGGAGAGAAGTAACGTGGTACAATTGAAGCACTGGAGCAAGGAATGAATTATCATTCAAAAGTAATGGCCCTATTCTGCCCTTTTTTAACAAGTAGAAAAGGTCCACTGGCTGCGGTCCTGCCTCTGCGCCAGGGGAAGGGATTATTCTACGGATTACCATCTGAAAACTCCTATTAGACTTTCTGACTCAAAGATCTTTGGCGCAGAGTAATCGCGTTAATACCCAGGGATTAATGCTGTGCAAACTGCAAAATTGAATTTAATTCAAACTGTATAAATAGATATGAAATAAATTGGTGAATGTGCCCCCACAGAATAGAGTCAATCCTTCCACACATCCCTTTCTCAGTTTTCAATGGAGGTATACGGCTCTGTTAGCGAGCGAGCGAGTTTAGCACCTGTCATGCAAGTGCCTGTTATATTTCTAGCGCAAGTACAAAGAAGATATTAGACTAAACTGATATGGTTTGTCTTGTCCGTAAATGCAGCAATGCTGCTCGACTAGACCATTGCGCACGCTCTCATTCCAGAATAATGATATGTCGTGGGTCTTTTCAGTGTGTATGTGGTCTCGTGGATAAGACTGGACACTCCAGAGCCGATTGTGTTGTTGTGTTTTCTCACGTGTTTGTTCCATTGAAATGCAATTCCATCTCCTGCCCTTGTGCCTAATCCTGTCAGGGAATCTCCTTGGAAACCTCTCTGGAGTGTGCGCAGGAAAAGCTTCATCCAATCCCCTTCTTCCGACCCCCTTCCCGAGACTTTCTCCACAAAAAAATAAAGTCCAACAATCTGTAGGTTTCTTGCAGAATAAGGAAATAAGTTCACTTGTAAAACCGTTACATTTTATCACTTTATAAGACCAATAAGCGTGTCCTCTGGACGGGTTACTAATGCCGCCAGTAAAAGCAAAATGGGCATCCAGGCTGTTTCTTGTCTTTGATGTTATTACTGACAGGTTGGTGTTGTAATAATAAAATTGATCTCCTCCTATCCGTCAGGACAGTGTTTCCGAAAACACACTATGCTAAAAGGGCCACAAAATTCATTTTCCCCAAGGACGTATCCGGGTATGCAACAGACGAAAATAGTTGTACATTTTACATTCGTTATTTTTTTCCTGTCTAATTTATTTACCCAACAACAGAACATTAATGAATTATGTCTTAACATTTTAACTAGGTTAGTTTATATAATTTCGTCCTCACTGAATAGCCTAAGCAAAATATAAACATGCACCGAGCAGGCGTCTTTCTGTTCACGCTGGGGATATTTGAATACGAATAATGGCATTGGAGTGTCGCAGGCCGAAAAAAAATGGGTGACAAAAGCTCAGAGGTGCAGAATTTGGAAGGGGGACAAGGCGTATAGGACTGAAAAGAAGTGAGGGGTGAAGCGTACAATGGAACAATTCACCTTATAATCGCTTTGATATATTATACATGCCTGAAGACTCTAAACATTGTGTAATTATTTATAAATGACTGTCCCCCTATACACATAATTCAGCAAGGAGAAAGGCGCTGCAGGTCTCTCTCCAAACTATTTCTAAATAGTGCCCCCATCCAGATTTATCAAAAGAGAGGCGAGATGCTAGAAATGGAATAAATGGAATAATTAATGGACAATTGTATGGTTGTCTCATAAAGTTGCTTTAAAATAAACCTAAAGAAATGTGCCAAACGGCGCGGTATAATTTAAAACAGAGCATCCCGTGACATGAATCTTAATAAACCGCAGCAGAATTTAGCGTTAAAATATCATTTTTCGTTACACTCAAATCTTGTTATTTCAGTCTAGAGGCCCTTTATTCTAAACTGACGAGCTCACGTGGGCCGATACATCTTATTTTAAATCCCCCCATCAACATTACAAAGATTTTCTCTATAAGGGATTATTAATTTGCAGATATACAAGTAGGCTATGTTGTGCATATAGTCGAGCTCATAATAATTAGCCCACTGTTAAACGAAAAGAAAGATATTTATGTTTCCCTAAGGATGATTGCGTGCCATCGCTACATTGATTATTTGTGAAAGGTACTGACTATAGCAAGGCTTGCGTTTTGCCAATGTAGGTTTTCCAGACCCTGGCTGTGAAAGAAAATAATTCCTGCCGAACTTGTGGAGTGTGCCCTTGCCTTGGGGGCTAAACGCGTGAGTCATGTGGCCCTCCCTTTTCATTTTCCTCCAGAGGTTTAACTTTAAGTGGGCACGGTCTTTGCAGTAGAGATAGCAACAGCACTGTTCGCGTGGCTGGCCAGCAGTCGAGCGCTCTGATTGGTCAGTCATGATTACAGGCACGCTTCGAAGGGAGGACAAACAACGGGCATAAATTATGCAAATAGGATGGCCGTGCGGCACGGGGCAGACCTGATGCAAGCTATTCATTCATCCTTCCAAAAATGCCCTCGCGAGGGGGGTACGAGCATTGTTCCACCAGGGTATATAAGGTATCTGAGGTTAGTCGTGTGCCAAGCTCACTGGCTCACACGAGCAGACTGAAGAGCAAAAGCAAGACTGACGCGTGCCTCACACTTCTAAACAACTACTTTTGGACTCAAAACACTCCTCTCACCAAACATCCTGCAGGTACGTCTCAAGCCTCTTGGTCATTTTGAAATACTCTACACTTTCAACCAACACTTCGTGCTTTGGCAGTGTTTTTTTACTGGATGTTCATCTAACGAGACCCTTACTTCTATTTCCCCCCCAGATTTTACATACAAAGCAAGTACAGCAATGGAGAACATTTACTCTGACATCGACAGCTCCAACTGTGGCTACTCATTCACTCACACTGACGATGAGGACTCTCGCAGCAGCACCCTGGACGCATCCCCTGCGTGCTCGGTTGACTCATCCTTGAGTGGCATGCAGGAGGCAAGCCCCGAGCCACAGCAGAAGAAGAGGCGCAGGGGGCGGGCGAGGAACGAAACCACTGTGCGTGTCGTCAAGAAGAATCGGCGTGTGAAGGCTAACGACCGCGAGAGAAACAGAATGCACAGCCTAAACGACGCCCTGGACACTTTGAGGACAGTGCTCCCTGCTTTCCCCGATGACACCAAACTTACCAAGATTGAGACTTTGCGCTTCGCCCATAACTACATCTGGGCTCTCTCAGAAACCATAAGGGCGGCAGACCAGGCCAAGACCAACCCCAGGGACGCCACGCTTCTTCTGTCATCTGTAGGTTGCGTGGCGGATGCCCCAAGTCCTGGGAGCGAAGCTTGCTCCTGGTCGTCCAGCGCGTCCTCCTCGTCTTCTCCTTCGTCTTGCTCTTCCTATCCAAGCAGCCCCGCAGCTATGGATGACTATGGATATTTGCAAAAAGATGTCGTTTACGGTTTTCACAACTTCGTTCCCAGCGTCTACTAAACTATTATACTTTATCGTTAACGTTCAGTAGCATGTCTGTATCTGTAGTAAAGGAGAATGTCTGATATAGACAGATTAAGACAAGATACGTGTTCACTGTTTGCCTTAACTGTATTTTCATATGGTTTGTACTGTTTATTTTCACCATTATTCCATGAGATTTATGTTTTTGTTTTGGTATTGCTGACTGCAATACCTTTGCACTTTTGCAGCGCGTAACAAGGTCCACTCCACAGATCTTGATCTCTGCCTCTATTAAAAGTAAATTATAATTTAAAATGAGGACGACGGATTTTCGTTTTCAGCCGGGGGTGAAAAGTCAATTTTACAATTTGTAGAGCGATAATGCAGAAAAACTAGCGTGGAAATTCGGTTTCAACGCTCTGACAAAAGGCTGAAAGGCCGTCAAAAGACAAGGATCTGGTCTAATGCATTATGTATGTTGACCCCAAGAACGCTGTCGAGTCCTGCTTAACCTTTTAGACAGTCCTATAGAGTTGCTCGTTTCTACATTCACTTCATACTTTTCTTTTTTATTTATTCAGCATGTGGCTTTGATATGAAATGTGTTTTTTATTGTATATAAAGAGATTTATTCTATTATGTATTTACCTTAAAGTATACATTTTCTGCAAAAACTTTTGTACAAATAAAACTATAATGTTTATAATGAAATTTGGTGTCTGTCATATTTATGCAGAGAAATTCAGATCGCTTGAAATGATAAAGAAGTATAATTTATGTCATCCAGTTTGCCTTCCCTTTGCATGACTCTTTTTAATTACAAATCCCTTTCCGATAGGGTAGTCATGCATTAGGACTCTACTGGGAGCGTCACTCTGTCATCCATGCATGCTGAAAACAAAGCAGAGAGGACGCTTTCGGATAACGGTTAAGGGCGCGTATGGCAGGTGGATGAAATGGTTCAGTTATCTGATGCTCGTTCAATCCGGAATGGGCCTATTGGACAACCTGAAATGGCTTCAGACTCTTTAATTCATGTTCATTCACGCAAACAATTTTCTTATATATCTTAAATGGTGAAATTATAGCCTGCCTGGGGCCAACTGTTAGCTAGTAAAAACGCGTTTCACGTTAATATTTATTTTCCTCCAAGATATTCCCAAGCATCTGAAATAGTCTAACCCGTCTTGCTTTTACAAGAGAGGTGTAGCGTCCTCTTTTCTTTATCTCAGTTCCAACAGCTTGCATTCTGTGCTTTAGGGGCTCTGGTCATTTTATTTCTATGGAGGCTCAGGTTAAATCCTCCATTGAGTTGGGCATGAGGTCCAGCCAAGCCTCTTGTATCTGCACGTGTCGAGGATAGAAAAGTATAATGGGGGTGCTTCCAGCCCTAGGGAGACAGCACATGCCAACTAATATAAGGGGGAAAAAACAAGGTCGTTCTAAGACAAAAGTTTCTAAGGAAACACCCAAACCCAAATCTGTATCACTGTGCAAACTCGTAGGCAACTGGTTGTGTACAGTGTCATTGCAACATATATAGAATTATCGAATGCATTTATACTTTGCTTTGTTTACGTCTTTTCATCGTTAAATATATAGAACGTTTGCAAGCATGAAGTTGATGTACCATCAAATACGTTATGTGCGTTAATACCACCTGTTTTTGTAGCGCGTCCTAAATTAACGGGTGCCGATGCATTGAAGGGAGTCACAATAATCTGTGTATGCTGTATGACTATATGCCTTTGTTCGTAAGCACAGGACCGTGAGCAATTCCCAACATGAACGCGGAGGCTGGGCTACGTGTTGCGCTCGCACCTGCAAACTAATTATTGCCTCTCCAATGCTTCAGTAAAGAGGAGTTCATCATCAGTTGTACAAAGTTTGGAGGGAATTGTAGCTCCAGTTGTACTGTGATTTTGGGCACTTTTGTCCTCGCAAGGCACTATTTTGATCACGTATTTACTAATTATTTGTTTAACTACACAACTATTTATCCATCTCCAGACTAATTTAAGGATTTGAATTAGTTAATAACTTGTAAATAAGTTGGTTATTTATAATTCTGGAGATGGCAAGAAGAGTATGAGCGGCTTTGTAAATAGCTAAAAACATGGAATCGTATTTTATTATTATATTATTTGTGTATTTTAGTTTGAATAGTTTTAGTTTCTTTTTTCAATTTTACATTTCTTTCCCAAGCTCAGGAAAACTTTTGTGACACTTCAGGGTAGAACTCATAGACTATGACAGAATATTTAAAGTTGCGAAAACACGAAAAAAAAACCTAGATTGTCATGCATGTCGTCCCCTCCCCCTCATCTCTGAGACTGAAAGCAAGTAACTGCAGGGCCTGCACAAGGGTGTGTGTGTGTGTGCGCGTGTGTGTGTGTGTGTGTGAACTGCAGGGCCTGCACAGGGTCAGGGGCCACAGCGGGGGAGCAGACCCCTCTCACCTCCCAGGGAGAAGGCCTCCCATGTCAACGGGCACCAAAACATCAAAACAGTCGGCCTATGTGTACGGCCATGTGCACGCTTCTATGTAGTCCCATCTCCTGTCTACCGACTGCCCTGAGGCCTCAGGAGATGTGTATCCTTGACCTTTCCACTGATCTTCCACCAAGATGAGTCATGCTCAATACATAAATGGGAATATATTGATTTTAAGACACAGTTACGCTTTGGTCCAAGCCCTTGGCAAAAACACCAGCCACAAATCAAGTGCCATCTCGCCCAAATGACCCTCCTGATGCATAATGAAGCACTTGTTCATTTTTAAACGGATCCTAAAAATGTGTTCACATTTTGTTGTCTAGCATATGTCCTACATTTAAATAGGTTGGATAGCAACAATATGGGACAACAAAATGTATTCCCAGATGTCAGTGTACTCGCATGACGGCAAGCAAACCCTCTCAAAAGCCAGACAGACTGACTTTGATTCCATTTGTCTAGATGGTTTATAAGCTCCCTTCAGATCTATTGGGGACATTAAATATTGATGGTGGCAAGATGGGGGCGGCAGCAGGTTGCCAACCTTTAAAGCCTTAAGGAGAGCAAATGCTCTACATTGAAATGGTACCACTTCCTAAAGTGCACTTAAACACATTGCTACAGTTAAACCACACACGATTTATTGAGACATGTGTATTTCAGTGAAAAAAAAATACAGGTTACTGGATATTCTTGTGCATTCTTTATCAATATCCAGCTCTGTTTGGTCTGGTGCCTGGGATAAATTGTATCTTCTCGGATGCTTACATGAGGTAAACAAGCCAGTATCCAACTTCTGCATTAAGATCAATTTATTCGCTAATAGCTATTAAATGTGGTATTGCCTATACAGGTGATTCATTAATATGGATATTAATAACCTAAAACAGAAGGTTAGAGGCCAGATAATCAGGTAGCCGGCCTGGAGCAGCCTATGGCTCATGTGTGGAGTCTCTTTCCCCCTAGCAGCTGAGTGAGCCCTTACCCTGATTGCTTGTTTTGGGTTGTCGACTGTTCGCCTTGAACCACATAACTGTGAGACTAAATCTGTTTGTGGGCTCAACCCATGCAGAGATTAGCAGGTGAGTGCTGACAACTGTGGAGAACAAGCCTCTCCAAACGCTTCTTAAGATCAGGCCAAGCCTCTCTTCCCTTCAGCATTTCAACAGAAGGCTTCACACCTTGATGGTAAAGTCCTAGAGAAGATCCCTCACGGCTATGTAGGGCAATTAAGGAGGCTAATGGTTTGTTGATAAAATTGAGGCTTATTTTCAGTCTAATTGGGACTGTAAGCAACACAAAGACGTGACATGACAATCAACAATTTGGACAAAGAAGGAAAATACTTCTATATAATATATATAGTTTAATATAATATAATAATATTGTGATTTTCATTTACCAAATCTACCCCTCAAATCAAAAAATACAAAACAAACAATAAACCTCAAAAGTAGAATCCTCTATGTCCTCAGTATCACTGAAATGAATGATTACACCCAGTCATCACAATAGAACAGATTCGATCCCAATTGTAAATTCCTCAACATTGTTCTCAATTTGTAAACCCACTGGATATGTTTTGTTGGCGAGGACTAAAGCCTCTACATCACAGACCTTTCTCCCAAAGGCCTCCTACTGCAGGGCACTTTTATGACGGGCAGGAGCTTTTTGTCTTAGCCTGTGCAAGAAGCGCACCCACAGTGATGCAGGAATGTCTGAAGTCAATGGGACCCTCTTGCCCCTTTCTCCTCCTGTGTTAAGAGTTCCTTCCTCCCCGACCCACCTGTAAAGTGCCACCGGCCTTGAGCCACAGCCACATCCCATATTCATTTGAGCAGGCCCAGTATTCTCTGTATTCTCTTTGTGTTCCCTGATAGCGTTTATGAGGAGGAAATAAGTCTATTAGTGTTTGACATCTCTTGGAAGGCCCAGGGCAGTGCATAGGGATGTTTGATGGAGCTCCATCTCATGGAGGCCCAAGGGGTACTCCCAGGGTGGTGCAGAGAACTACTTGATGGAGTTCCTTGCATTGGCTTTGCCCAGAAGCAGACCTCATTCACTCAAAACAACAGGAGCCATTTTGGATGGTAATGGGGTGAGCCCTGTAAGTTTGATTCACAAATCCATTAAAAACGAGCATCTGTCTGTCCTCTCAAATGAACATGGTTCTGCCAAGCTCCTGTGGCGTGTAGCGGACCTGAGAGTGTACCTACACTAGCCATCTTTACTGTGAGCAGGAGCTAGTAGGAAAGGGACCATTGACTGTGATGGGTTTTGTTTCACAAAAGGAAAACACATTTTCTTAGATTTGAGTGCGTTTGATGTCTCTTTGCACACGTGTGTTTGCTTGCATCTGATAAACAACAACAAGAGTGAGTCGTCTCAATTAATCAGCTACATTTAGTTTTCTAGGTTGCCACAGTGATGCATTGCCACTGTAACAGCGTCATCTGTCCCGTCATATGAGCCTCACCTCCACCTGAGAGACGAGTTACTAGCGCAGATGTTCCTCTGTGTTAGATTAGGCATATGTCACCAATAACCCGAGGTAGAGGCCAGCCTCACATTTTGAGAGCACTTGTCCACTTAGGAGCGAGACAGACACAAAGGCTTAGAGAGAGCCCTGCCCCGGGGCTGCTGGTTCCAAGTGGCTGCCTGCAGTGTGTGAAGATATCTTACATACGGTTGTAATGGAAAGCCACAAACACACAGGAACGGACACAGCCCCACCTCCAACCACACACACATGCACACACGGACGCATTCACACAAATACAAACACACATTTGCAGGTATATATATACCTATGCAATAGTGATATAGTAAAGGTCTTGAAATTGTGAAAATGTTATACCTCAGTATCGTGTGAGTTGCTCAATGATCACCGCAACTTCTCAGCAAGAACTGGGAACAAGATATAGATTTTTACAATTTAGAGCATTACAATGAGCAGCTTTATTGTCTTAAAATTGTTCAATTTATTCATTTAAAATGAGTTTTGCAACTGTCCTGTAAATGACTAATCATTGACTTGACATACATGTAAGATATACATATACACAATGAGATACATCCAGTGTTTTTTCAGCAAATAACAAGTCCGATAACCCAACCCAAAACATCCGTCAACATGATCGTTTCTCTAAAGGACTGTAAACTGAAGCACTCTTCCTGACAGAGTTTTGAAAGGGATGTCCGACCCAGGCCGTGGAGTGTGGCAGCAGGTTACGAGTGCTCTCGACCATGTTAAGTGCTGTCTAATTAGCCTGGAGTGGCCTGGAGTGGGGCCCGGTGACTGGGGGTGGAGATGCACCTACCTGAGTTGATACGCACTGTCACCTATGCCTGGCCCATCCCCCCCTTCCGAGTGCAGCCTCTTTCTTCAGGGCAAGAGGAACAACCAGATGCTCCGATGCCCACGGAGGCAGAACAGAGTCACAGGAAAGTGTCAATCAAAAGGGTAACCATGCAGCCGCCCGTTTCTCCAGACTTTGATTCCCCCCTTCGCCCGTAAGCCCCCCTACCCCCCGCAAAATAGATGACTTTTTAACCCCGCGCCCACTTTGGGAGCTGGCCCTCAGAGACCACAGAGATAAAAATCAGGGAAACTCAATACCATCCAGGTTTTTGGATAAACAGATGTGATTTTTTCCCCCCCTGCTTTCAATACGCCACAAGATAACCTCTTCCCCTTTCCTCCCAACTCCTGCCGCAGCACCTGTAGCCATGCCATCATGCCAAGACGGATGGCAAAGCTTCTGTCTCCGACACTTGTTATTTGATGCTGTCTCTGAGGTAAAGTCAATAATTGATTTTGTGTGAATAATTGGCTTGGTGACATGCCACTGTCAAAGAGAAGTAGCTATTTTTTTTTTTTTTTTTTACAATACCAGGAAAGACTATTTATTCAAAGCAGAATTCATGTATATGAGTACTCTAATAACAATACATATGCACATTTCATAGGGTCTGTTTTTCAAGCAAACAATCTTGGATGGTGGTTAAAAAACTATATAAAGTGTTTTTACTGATCTTTTTTTGTATATATTTGTTTTTGTATATTCTCATAAAATCTCAGAGAATATTCTCATATTGTATAGTTGTTCTTCATGGACCAAGACAGTATAAGTCTTGCATGATTTAAATAAAGATGTAAAGACTCAAGAGATAAGCATTTGTAATTATGCTATTCCATGCTATGATATGGCTTTATCCCAGAGCCAAAAGTGAGGTCTAAAAAGGGCAATTTTAAGGTTATAAAAGAACATGTTATTCAAGCACAGTGGGTTAATGATGATGGAGATGATAATTATAATTATAATATAATAATAGTTATTTTTCCTCAAGGAAGGACAAGCATCCTAATGGATTCAAAGGCAGAGAGGATGATAATTGAAAGAGATAAAAATCTAATTAGTCTGTATTAGTGGACGCTCAATACTATGCCATGACAGTCAGTGTGCAAACACTGTCATTTATCTTCTCTCGTAGCATTGGCTAATATGCCATAGGCTAATATCCCATAGACTTATATGCCATAGGCTAATATGCTATAGGCTAGTATGCCTTAGGCTAATCTGCCATAGGCCTACATCTCAGAATAGGAAAAGCAGAACCAGGATGTATAGAAAACCTGAAATAGAAAATAGAGAAATATAAAAAAAAATCATGAAATGACTTGATTTTCAGAGTAGACTGGCTCTTCCACACACAGTGTCTCTGAAGGATGGGATCCATGGTTACCCTCCCACGGCGACGGGATGATTTCTGTTTTACTATCGGGGGCTATTACTGGGACCTGGGAGTGAGGGCTTTTTTATGAGAACTTAATCAGGGCTGCAGAGGTCAAGCCCCCCTACTTGTCTTCAACAATTACCATGAAATTCTTAATGTCGACACAGCCGAGGGAAGCCCAAATTTAAAAGTGTCATCGAGAGGGCGACGGCTCTAGCTGTGCGTGGCTCTCCTCCCCACCCCACACACACACACACACACACACACACACACACACACACACACACACACACACACACACACACACACACACACACACACACACACACACACACACACCAAACACTTCCACCCATCCTCCTGGGTCAGGGCGGCAGGCGCAGGAGAGGCTGAAGGTGTAGCTGGGCTGCCGTCACTGAACCCCTGACCTCCGTCAGACAGCGGAGAAAAGGCAATTTCCAGTGCTGTAAAAACAACCTAGCAACAGGGATGGTTGTCTAAAGCGGGCTTTAGGACCTACTCTCATTGACTTTCCTTTAGTTTTTTTTCAGAGAGCATCATGTACTTAGAGACCTGCAGATATTGCCTACAACTTTAGTCAAGTGTTTGAGAGAAAAAACTGAAAATCCTATTTTGTTTGCATGTCTTGTGAGACTAGCAGTGCAATGCAGTATGCAGTTCAATACACAAGACAATAGGAGCACGAGTATAAAATGTTGCATCTTAAGAAAATGGAGCTTTGAAATTTAAATTGTTAAAATTGAGTCCCTATATCTTATAGCTAGATCCCTGTTGTCGGTTAAATAATGAATCCCATTTTCCAACTTAAATAATAAAACTGAATCCCTCCCTTTCATTTGGTCCTCTCTCTTGCTTTCAGAGAACATTTCTGTTTAAATTCACCATGAAGAAAAGTATAAATCAGACATTTAAGTTGGCCTGCTGCACGCCTAGCAAACAATGCCAAGAGAATAAGAGAAGAAGAGGGTAACGCCATAATGTAAAATAGTTAAAAGCTTATTAGAGCCATTCAAAGGCAGCGTGATTCCCACTTTGTTTCGGAACACCCTGAGCTCCTCCTTTCAAGTGATTGTGAAGGGGGCAATTCAAATCTCTTTGGGTCCATATGAATGGAGGCCTCTTAAAGCTCCTTTATAAGCCAGCAAATTCCCCACAGGCGTATGCCCTTTAGCTCCATTACTGATTTACCCAGAGCATTCATCTCCAGCCTTCTGCTTCTCCCCTCCCATTGTTCTCCAGTGCCAACCCCAGCACCTGACAAACTCTAGGACCAGGCTTCTTTTGCTCCTTAAAAACTGTGTAGGCCCTAAACAACCGAGACTATCACTATATTTCTTCCCCCCCCCCCCTTCTCCCATCTTGCATATTTTACAACAGCGGAGTATGCAGGGGAGACGGAGTGAGAGAGGACGATTGATTGATTCTGCTCACCCATGGGGTATAACATTCAGAAATGTTAACAGAAACGCCTGAATGAGGCAGACCCCTCTCTGGAGAGGAAAAAAAGGGGTGGCTTGATTCTATTCTTTCTCTCTCACCAGATAAAGGAGTGAAAAAATTCCAAGTGGACCCATTGCCTCTGTACTTAGATTAATTAGGCCCCCTTTAAGGGCTGTTCATCCCAGTTCTAAAATAGGGCTCCAAGTTGTATTATGTAGTTTTCAGAGCCATTTGCATTTGTTTGTGTGTCTGGGGTTAGTGTTGAGGAGCACTTGGAGTGGGATAGAGGGAAACAGGAGACAATGAGAAGGGAAAATATTCTTTTAATGGCTTTTGCAGTGTACTACACTGTTTTTCTTACTCATTAAAGTGAACAACTCTCAGACAGCAAAAGGATGGAAAACAAGAAAAACATGCAATGGAATGAGACACTAAATAAAGATGTCTTAGTTATGTATATGTGCCGTGGATATGTATATATAAGCCTGTTTTTGTCTCTATGCATGTGCACACCATGAGTGTGTATCGCTCTATCTTCCTCTTTGTGATTTCTTTTTCATCTTTTAAGATATTATCAGTGTCCTTAATGTTTCAAAAGTGATATCTTATGTTTCAGAGTGTCTGTGGGCAAGTGAATTATAATAGACATTAGGGATGGAGCTCACAATGCACATTTGGTCATAACGCACATTTGTCATAAAGAGTCATGCATAAATATCATATATCATCTCAACTTAAGCATGTGAAGAAAATAACAAGTCGGTGAGTAAGTGTCACTCAGCCAATTTGTGGTGCAGCTGCCCATCAACTAGACCATGAGCTCTTCATTGAGATGAGGGAGGAGATGGGGCTTTATGCTCACTTATAATTAATGATTTTATCTGATTAGTTTTCATCAAACACAACACAACATAACATAACATAACATAACATAACATAACATAACATTAAAATAATTATACCATATCCTTTATGAAGCAGGTAAACAAGAAGCAGATAAATAAGAAGACAGAGGAGAAGACATAAAGGATTCTTCCACCCTGAATAATGGACTGGCCTAGAGATACTACTTCAAATACGGTTTCATTAAACTACAACTTAAATGCTGCATCATTCAAAATAATATTGCTTTGTCTTTCATGTGTGTAACAGGTGCAATATTAAAAGTGTTATGGTTGTGCCTGTGTATAAACTGTTTCAGGATCTTTGTAGAAGTTATCTGCTTCCAAAAGACAGAGCAGAGCATGTCAGCAGTCAGTCACACAGTCTTGCACATGTTGCCCATGGTAAAGTGTGTCTTTGCGCTCTGAGAGGACCTCAGTGACACACACACACACACACACACACACACACACACACACACACACACACACACACACACACACACACACACACATACACACACACCTCAGTGCAGTGATTATGGGAGATCATTGGGTTGCCAGCAGTTCAGGAGTCCTGGCCACAGCCACTCCCTGTGCGTGCTGCTACATCTGGGGCCATGTGTGTGTGTGTGTGTGTGTGTGTGTGTGTGTGTGTGTGTGTGTGTGTGTGTGTGTGTGTGTGTGTGTCTGTCTGTGCGTGCTGCTACATCTGGGGCACGCGAGGCAACATGGGATCAGGCTAGCAGCGTGAGAAGAGGGTCTCCTCAGGCAGGAGAAAGACAACAGAGGGCC